>NC_092224.1:25566848-25866848 GCF_036320965.1 Panulirus ornatus | reverse complement strand
ATTAAGAAAACTGAATAACTAAAGTATTCTCTACGTCTCTCATTGTTGTGCAGTAAACCTGCACTTCAGTGGCTGTCAATTACACTTCTTGTGCCCAGTTCCTCTTTCTTTTTTTTCTCTGTTCCACCCACACGGGCTCGTATCATGCAGTGCACATTAAGCGTCCATCTCGCATACTCAACACCTGACTACACGCGACTCACGCTACTCGTTCTTCCAGTTCTAGACTTTCCTGCGAATAGCGGTGCTTGCTATCCTTCCCTGCCTTTTGGCAAAATCTCATCGTTGGTCGGTAAATACACTCTCTCTCTCTCTCTCTCTCTCTCTCTCTCTCTCTCTCTCTCTCTCTCAATTGCCTTCTCTCATTGCCTTAAAATGTTCGCTATGTATACTATTTACTCTTCAATGATGTAAATAGAACGTTCCAGAACATCATCACGGTTCCCTACGACCACAGCTGGATATCGAGACACTGAAGTCACCTTTTCACCACTGCCAAACACGTCTTCGGTGTCTGCTGGCCTCCGAAGGCCACATCCCAGTATGGGAAACGATATGAACTCGTTCTCACCCTTATATTCCCTCTCCAATTCCTATAGCAAGCACTCGGTTAATAAAACGACCTCGCGAGGGTTACCACTCTCTCACAGATTCAGTCAGATTAAGAGATGATGAAGGATTTCGAGGGAATCTGAGCATCCCTCAGCGAAGATAAGCGGAGCGAAGAACCCCCCCTCTCTATGGGCCTCATATATTTCCACCCATGCCTCCCACCTCCTTCATCCCCTTCGTTCAGACTCTCCTTGTCCTCCTCCCTTTCATATACCCTTCACTTACGACTAATTTGCCTCTCTTGTCCTCGTCACCTACTCCAGTACTTCCAGACACGAGCATCAGCGCCTCAAGCTGTGCCGGGACGCCACGATGAGGTGACGGAGTACGGAGGACCTGGACGAGACGCCTCTCATCTGTATTTCATTACACCTTTCAACCCACCTGCAGGTTCCTGCATCCATGCTCTTGCTAAGTGTTAGGAGCGAACGTTCCTACTGGTTTCTGTCTCTCTACGGTCTGAATGTGTACAGGAGTAATCTATCATTTTAACATACTCGATTGCCCTTTTCCGTGTTAACAAGGTGGTGCCAGGAAACGGACGAAGAAAGGCGGATCCACACTCTTACACATATATACACACAATGTACTATCATATATTATATATATACGTATGTATATATATATGTGTGTATATATATATATATATATATATATATATATATATATATATATATATATAATGCTATACAGGATATTACTTGAACAACTATTGCCTGTAGAAGTATTTAACATACCACAACCTTTACAGAACCCCATTTGTGCACACCATTCCTTCTTTCTTGCGTCGATACTATCGAAATGTCTACAAGAATCCTCTCTACATCCCCTACAAGTGTTATTTAATAATCTCATCGCACAAAACTATTTCTGTCTTTCTGGCAAGTTTGGTTTATCGTTCTTCTATCGTATCCCTAACGTTTCCAGGTCCTCAACTCCATAAGCACGAATCAATGACACTTGAAGTGTAAGGCCAGGCCATCATGCACAAGGCTTCTACAGTCGTGCTTGCTTGAGGGGCCATATGATCGTGATCAACAGTCGTACTCAAGGGTCATTCTGTCTTCCTCAAAGGGTCGTACCGTCGTCCTCACGGTTCATACCGTCGTCCTCAAGGGTCGTATCCCTATTCTCAAGTCGCTAAATTCTTCCTCATATCACAGACGAGTCTTTATGTTTACACGGAGGAAGTTCCTCTCTCAGCGTGCATCAATATCCACTCAGGTTTTTTCCTCTGCATACGTTTTTCCATACATTATATCCTCCTTGTCTCAGGCACGTCGTATAATCACACACGTACAACCCCCTCACGACCCTGCATCCTCCCATGAAACTCTTTCTCCCTCATTAGCACGTACTCGCACACCTACGTAGTTCCCCTTGAATGCGGGTCCACCCATATTCTTTTTTTTCTCCCGAACTGAAGCCTGAGGACACAGTTTACCTTCAGCTGTAATGATGTGGATCATAAAAATGGTCACTATCTATGTTTAACAGTATATATATATATATATATATATATATATATATATATATATATATATATATATATATATATATATATGCAGATAAACCACAAGAGAAGACTTTTTCAGGAACATGCTTCAACCTACACGTAAAATGAATCACGAAGATCCCGAGCGCTTTCGTGATAATTCACATCCTCAGGGACCCAGGAATGATGAACATTTCCCGCGCATCTCTGTAGTACGTCGTGCACACACACCCCGAGACATCTCAACGAAAAGAATCTAAGCATCCACAGTCACACAGGCCCCGACCTGTGTCAGTAATGGCACCACGGCAACAAGCACCCGGCCTATGGCAGTCAATGGCACCCAGAGGACAGACACCCCGCCTGCACCTCTCATCGGAGCCTAGAGAACGCGCTGACATTGACAAGAGCCAATGGCACGCTTGAGCCGGGCGAGCCTCACACACGCCCACCATAGAAGGTGTTATTACGTCACGTCTGCCATAAAAGGTGTTATTACGCCACGTCTGCCATAGAAGGTGTTATTACGTCACGTCTGCCATAGAAGGTGTTATTACGTCACGTCTGCCATAGAAGGTGTTATTACGTCACGTCTGCCATAGAAGGTGTTATTACGTCACGTCTGCCATAGAAGGTGTTATTAAGCCACGTCTGCCATAGAAGATGTTATTACGTCACGTCTGCCATAGAAGATGTTATTACGTCACGTCTGCCATAGAAGGTGTTATTACGTCACGTCTGCCATAGAAGGTGTTATTACGTCACGTCTGCCATAGAAGGTGTTATTACGTCACGTCTGCCATAGGTGGTGCTATTACGTCACGTCTGCATTCCCATCTGGTATAAAAGAAATCAAGCAATTGCTTGGATTTTGGATGCAAGCATCTTAAATCTTGAGGCTACAGTTACCATTTATTGAACACACACACACACACACACACACACACACACACACACACACACGAAGGTAAACAAGATTATTCTCCCCTTGATAAGGACAGACAACTCCCAGTCAAGGTACAGCCATTCTGCCGGCAGCTGACTTTTGTTGGGAGCTTCTATGGTGTAGTGGTTTAACGTCGCTGGCCAATATTCACGCAAGGACCCGCCTGAGTTCGAGTTCCGGGCGCGGTAGCGGCACTCGGGCCCCCCAGCTGTTCATCCTCCTCTCGGAGCTGGTCGATCGGTGGGTACGTGGATTAGGCTAGTGTGTGTGTGTGTGTGTGTGTGTGTGTGTGTGTGTGTGTGTGTGCGTGTGTTCAAACATATGGGCAAAGACTCTACACATGATTATACAAGATCGTTATATGGGACGCGCGTACATACACACATACACACACACACACAAACATACATACACGCACGCACACACACCTGAGTCAGGGCCTAACAGCGATGAGTCACCAGAGGGAGTTTTGTTCGGTTTAAAGGTCACGCAAAGGTCAGACGTTTATATTTCATGACCGTATATAGTCGACTAAAGCTGGCCTGGCTTCTATCATGCAAATAAGGGTATCGCTCTATTAATAGTACAGAGAGTTCCAGTTGGCATGGCTCAGGATCACATAGGAATGATGTGAATCCTTCGGTGGATTACCCACGCGAGCCTGACGGTACGATCCTTGAACACGGCGGTACGACTCGACGGTACGATCCTTGAATATGACGGCACGACTCGACGATACGATCCTTGAACACGGCGGTACGACTCGACGGTACGATCCTTGAACACGGCGGTACGACTCGACGGTACGATCCTTGAACACGGCGGTACGACTCGACGGTACGATCCTTGAACACGGCGGTACGACTCGACGGTACGATCCTTGAACACGGCAGTACGACTCGACGGTACGATCCTTGAACACGGCTGTACGACTCGACGGTACGATCCTTCAACACGGCGGTACGACTCGACGGTACGATCCTTGAACACGGCGGTACGACTCGACGGTACGATCCTTGAACACGGCGGTACGACTCGACGGTACGATCCTTGAACACGGCGGTACGACTCGACGGTACGATCCTTGAACACGGCGGTACGACTCGACGGTACGATCCTTGAACACGGCGGTACGACTCGACGGTACGATCCTTGAACACGGCGGTACGACTCGACGGTACGATCCTTGAACACGGCGGCACGACTCGACGGTACGATCCTTGAACACGGCTGTACGACTCGACGGTACGATCCTTGAACACGGCTGTACGACTCGACGGTACGATCCTTGAACACGGCGGTACGACTCGACGGTACGATCCTTGAACACGGCGGCACGACTCGACGGTACGATCCTTGAACACGGCGGTACGACTCGACGGTACGATCCTTGAACACGGCGGTACGACTCGACGGTACGATCCTTGAATATGACGGTACTGCCCTTGAACATGAGACGGTTGGACGGTACGATCCTTGAATATGACGGTACAGTCCCTATACATGACGGTACGATCCGATGGTACGATCCGACGGTGCGACCCTCGACGGTGACGGTACGATCCTAAATAGAACATGATGGCCTACCTATCTATTTTTCTCCCCCCTTTTTAATTCTGTTATCGTTTTATTCCTGTTCTTTTCAGTCCCTTTCCTTGTCCCTTCTGTTTCTGGTCGTTTCATGTGTTTTTTTTTTTCTACCCTTGTCTGTTTCTCTTTTGCTCTTTTCTCTTTCTCTTCGTGTCTAGTCTACTCCTACCTATCTCGTCCCCTTTCTCTCTCTCTCTCTCTCTCTCTCTCTCTCTCTCTCTCTCTCTCTCTCTCTCTCTCTCTCCCCCCTACTAGTTCATCTATTCCTCCCTCTCCTCCACCTCAGGCACGATAGGCTGATTCCGGTGGTGTGTGTGTGTGTGTGTGTGTGTGTGTGTGTGTGTAGCAACTCACTCCAGATGAGAATGTTCCAAGACCGTGAGTCATTCACCAGAGAAATAGGGTATTAGGTAAAGACCCGGAGGATTCCTGGGACCACGAGTATATATCTTGAATACATATATATATGTATCCTCGTGGGGTTGTCACAAGTAAGGATCCTCAGGTCTAGAGAAGGAAAATTACACTCCTCCTCCGGGCGCGTCCTTGTCCAGTGCAATAAAGGCAGGCAGTCTGACGGGCTGGTCACCCACCCATCCACCCACCTACCCAGCCACCTCAGCTGACGTCAGCCGTATTTTTCCTTCAGCCTTTCCTTTGGTGTCGTGGCCCAACAGTATATATATATATATATATATATATATATATATATATATATATATATATATATATATACATATCTTTCTTTCTTTCAAACTATTCGCCATTTCCCGCGTTAGCGAGGTAGCGTTAAGAACAGAGAACTGGGCCTTTGAGGGAATATCCTCACCCTTCTCTGTTCCTTCTTTTGGAAAATTAAAAAAAAAAATAATGAGAGAGGAGGATTTCCAGCCCCCCCGCTCCCTCCCCTTTTAGTCGCCTTCTACGACACGCAGGGAATACGTGGAAAGTATTCTTTCTCCCCTATCTCCAGGGATAATATATATATATATATATATATATATATATATATATATATATATATATATATATATATATATATATATATATAATGTTTTTATTTTGTTTTTCATATAGGTTTGTCATTTACCAAGAGAGAGCGAGGTAGCGTCAAGAATCGACAACAGAACCTTACAGGAAAGCCAATCTTCGCTGGGCACACTCCTCTTTTCCTTCTTTGGGAAAGTGATACATGAGGGGGAGGATTTCCAGCTCTCCCACTCCCGCCCTTTTTAGTCGCCGCCTACGATACGCAAGGATTACGTGGGCAGTATTCTTTCACCCCAATCCCTAGAGTATGGTAGAAAGAACTCCACCTCCATATATCCTGTGTGTCGTAGAAGGCGATTAAAAGGGATGGAGGCAGGGGGCTGAAAACCCTCCCCTCCGTGTATTTCAATGTCTAGAAGATGGAACAGAAGGAGCAATAAAGTCAGGAGTGCCCATCCTCCTATTACGAGAGCGAGTGCAGAATGGCAAAACATGACAGTGAATGAAGTTAGGAAAGTGGATTAAAATTAGAAGGTATTTAGGGAAGCATGTGCGAGAGATCTATGTGCCATGAGGCAAGATAAAGGTGGGAGGTGGGCAAATCAGAAAGGGTAGTGAATGGCAAGATGAAGAAGTGAAGTAGCTAGTGAAAGAGGAAAAAGGAGGCCTTTGGGCGGTACTTTTATGAGAAGGAGTGCAAATGATTAGGAAATGCATAAGAGCAAACGGCAGGAGGTAAAGAGGAAGGTGTAGGGGTTGAAAAAGAGAGCAAATAAGAGTTGGGATGAGCGAGTATCGGTAAAGTTTAGGGAGGATAAAAAGATATTTTCGAAGGAAGTTGATTATGCACGAAAAACAAGAAAACAAATGGGAACATTGTTTAAGGAAGCAAAGGGGAAGTGGTAGCAGGTAGTGATGGAGAGAGGAGGAGATGGAGCGAGTGTTTTCAAGGACTGTCTAATGTGTTTGATGATAGAATGGGAAATGAAGGATGTTTGGGTTCGGATAAAAGGCGTGCACGGGATAAGAGTGAACTGGAACGATATGGTATACAGGCGTCGATATACAGTCAATGGACTGAACGAGGGCATGTGAAATGGCCTAGCAAGGGTAAACCATGAAAAGGTCTGTTATTAGTATTAACAAACATGTTGGGCATAACCATATCCTCCACTCAGTCCTGGAAATTCCACATAATCCATTTCACAAAGTCTGATTCCCAATGGGTTTGAGTGTTGTCTAGACGCCGTATTTTGTTTCTTGCGAGCAGCTGTTTGTCGTCGCCAGGAGGGGGTTTTAATCGCCCGAATATGGCCTAGTGCTCTATTAGGGGTTGGGGGAGGGATGATCCTCTACCTCTATTAACCATAGTGGAATCTAGAGCCTTCCGTCTCGTTAATTCTCCTGGCATCACCTCCCTTCAACCTTCCCTTCCGCACGTCGCAACTTTCTTCCTGTTCTACAAGTATTTTTTTTTTTTTGGGACTGTTCTCCTTTGTTGTCTGCATGTGTCCTCAACCCCGGGGTTTGGGCAAGTGGCACACCTGCCATAGCTTCTGTGGGGAGATCGGCCACTCGAGGGTTGGCCGTTACGATGTCTGTTCCTTCCCTGTAACAGATCAGCTTTGGAATTCTCTTCCTCCGTTTGTCTTTCCCCTTTTCATACAACCTTTCTTTCCTTAAAGGTTCAGGTCTACGAATACTTGCGGAGCCCTGATTAATTTCTACTTTCTGTCTTGGACTTTTTTCCTTTCACTCGAGATGGCCTTGATCATGGCAAATATTTTGCTAGTGCCATGTCGGTCACTATCCAAAAAATATGTTTTAGACATATATGCTGCCTGCATCAGCCATATCCTCAGTTATTATATTCCATTCACCCACCATTGTTATAACAGTCCCTCTTTCCATCTTCTTTTGACAAGTTTCCTGCAGAGTTTCATGTTATGCCATCTGTGTGTGTGTGTGTGTGTGTGTGTGTGTGTGTGTGTGTGTGTGTTTGTTTATGCATATGGGAATGTAACAGGAAAACTGGAGTTGAAAGCAGAGTCTTGCAAAGGAATAAAGAATTGATGTACGACGAGTGCTCGTCCTAACCCTGAACTATCGCCAGCTGGGTAAATGATACAGCCCACACACACAATGAAACTTAGGGAAAGAGAATAGAGCAAGTTGATGATAATAGAAAGATATCTTGAGTTAGAAATAATCAGAACCACTCACTCAGTCAAGTTTATGATACTTTGTCCAAAAGGAACGTATGATGTGATGCCAGGGTTGTGACACAGGTGTACGATAATACAGTGGCAGACAACTGGATCAGGTAGACACTATGACAGTGTAGCAATGCATTCAGTGAACTGTTTACAGCAAGAGGTGTCCGAGATGAAGGTGATGTGGAAATGGGTTTCGGTCGCGTCAAATGAAATCATTTTGTGTATGAAGTTCGAGGTGAGAGGGGACATGATAGTTCCATTAGACGAATGCATTTAGTGTTCAAAATGAGGATTCAAGGAAGGTGTATATCAGTGTGGAAGTCTATATTTACTTAACATGTGCCTGAATTGAGAGGCTGTATGCAAGCCATCCATTGCATGTAAATGAAAACGAAGTTGATCAAGGCCTGTCCTCCTCCTCTTCCGAGCTCCACCTGCCTACCTCCTCCACTGAGTTCGACCTAACTTCCCCTTCGGTAAGTCACCTCCAACTGGGACAAAGTAACCTTCATCCTTAATCACGTAGTCTGCATTTCTGAGTGAAAAACTGACAGACATTCATTCCCTTCTGTCGATCTACGCTGTTTTCCTGAGTCTTCCAAGGCAGGTACAAGTCATGGTAAAGCTACGTATACGCAAGTGACATTTATCAATAATGGTCATAATGCTGACAATAACAACGCGATGCTCCCTTCCCTATCCTGGCATTCTCGGGGCACCGTACCAAATTTCAGATACCTTTATAGCAATACAGACGTGACGACAGAAGTGGAAGACATGAAGGGAAACGTATGTATACATGGCGATGAATAAATCCAAGTAGGACTCGGTGAATACATCCAGAAACATTAGGGAGGGATGGAGCGATAGTTAGAAAGGTTGCAGCAGACCCCTTTCATATAGGTGTGTTGAGCCAAGGGCGTCCTTTCAAGGAGGACGAGAATGTCTAGGATATTAGAGAAAACAAATGAGCTAACTTAAAAAGGACTACTTTAGGACGCGCACGAGGAAGTGTGTCACCCGGTCGATACGCATTGTCTACTACCTTTTAGCTCTTAGACATTTCAAAGGATCCTGCTCCAGGAAGACATGGTTCAGTAGAGGTACGTGGAGGAGGGGAACGAGTCTAGAAGCGTAATCATCACAAAGCGAGTTAAAGGGTAATAGTGACTTACGCTAAACAAAAATATTACGGCTATATCAGATTGGAAAAGAGGACGGAACGATGAGCTACAGAAATTGCTGGACGTGCTTTTGGCGAAGTGCCAGTGAAAATGATTGGTTAAGAGAGAAGGCGAGACCATCACACTTTGTATCGGCGAGAGTGAATGTACAAACAACAACTCTGCGATGATTCCGAGCTGAGATGAAGGCGGGATGAGGTGCGGGAGAAGGGGTGAGATTCATGGCCTGATGCGCCCTGCCCTGCACCTCATGCGACAGACGTCACCGGAAGGACGATCGAACCACAACTGAAGGAGTACGACTTTAGCGGAAGAAAGGACGACTCTATATCAGCCATGATCGTCTCCGCTATGCGGTGAGCACATCTGGAGCCATCCTGGCCAGCGATGCATTAACGGACTCAAGAAAAGTCAATGAGAAAGCTGTTAAAATACAGACAGACAGACACAAACACACACGCACAAATACAGACACCAAATTTAGAAAAACCATAAATTGCACTCCTTGCTAGGGTTCCCTTAGTATGCATACAAAGTTTCAAGGTTGTAGTTTTACTAGTCATACACATACAATTCTTTTATCATTATATATATATATATATATATATATATATATATATATATATATATATATATATATATATATATATATATATATATTCCCTGGGGATAGGGGAGAAAGAATACTTCCCACGTATTCCCTGCGTGTCGTAGAAGGCGACTAAAAGGGAAGGGAGCGGGGGGCTGGAAATCCTCCCCTCTCGTTTTTTTTTTTTTTTTTCTTTTTTCCAAAAGAAGGAACAGAGAAGAGGGCCAGGTGAGGATATTCCCTCAAAGGCCCAGTCCTCTGTTCTTAACGCTACCTCGCTATCGCGGGAAATGGCGAATAGTATGAAAAAAAAAAAAAATATATATATATTTTTTTTTTTTTCTTTTAAACTATTCGCCATTTCCCGCTTTAGCGAGGTAGCGTTAAGAACAGAGGACTGGGCCTTTGTGGAATATCCTCACCTGGCCCCCTCTGTTCCTTCTTTTGGAAAATTAAAAAAAAACGAGAGGCGAGGATTTCCAGCCTCCCGCTCCCTCCCCTTTTAGTCGCCTTCTACGACACGCAGGGAATACGTGGGAAGTATTCTTAATCCCCTAACCCCAGGGATAATATATGTATATATATGTATATATGTATATATATATATATATATATATATATATATATATATATATATGTATATATATGTATAGTGTGTGTGTGTGTGTGTGTGTGTGTGTGTGTGTGTGTGTGTGTGTGTGTGTGTGTGTCTGCTAACAAAGTCCGTATCTGCCATCTCGACCAGACCGACTGTTACCTGTCATCATTTGTGTATGAAATGAAAGCTTTATGTTATGAACCTGGTGAACTATCGCTGATCACCGGCAGCGGATGAAAACATGAGGTTTGAATTAGAAGCCTGGGACTCGTCCACACAAGGTTCATGTCCAATACACTGAATAGTGCGATTTGTTGTTTTATTTTGCTGTTGATAATGGCGTTGGACTATTTGTGGAATAAAGCGGCTTATTACAGTGTCAGAGGCGGCTGCATGTGTGTGTGTGTGTGTGTGTGTGTGTGGAGAGGCGGTTGTCGATATGTGTGTTGATTGGCTGGGTAAGTGTTTGTCGACGGGGAGGACAGATATGTGTGTGTGCCTGTGTAGGGGGAGGGCCAATGTGTGTGTAGGGGGAGGGCCAATGTTAATGTAGGGGAGCAGGAAAGAATGATGTGGGGGAGGAGATGTTTCCGGAGGAGGAGTGAGAGATGTTTGTTCGTGGGAGAACAAATGTTTGTGGTGGTGGTGATGGAAACGTAACGCTATACCAGGTATGACTGGATGACCTACGTTACATAAAGCTGGGTCCGCGCTATCGAATTATCGATATTAGAACTGGAGGGACGCTCCCGTCACGGCTCAGGGCACTGGGTGTACCGCTTGGCCCCTCTGCTGCTGGGTAAAGTTACTGGGCCAGACACTCGTGTACTGGAGGCGACCAGACGGTGACCAATATGATCCAACCTACAGGTAACGAACGAGTTTACTCCATGAGCAGTGGATACAGGTAATAGGCTGAAGCTCTGGTGTCAGATGTGGGAAGTATAGTGGACCGTCATAGTATTAGTTGTAGGTATAAGGCGGGTGCTATGGTGTTATATGTAGGTATAAGGGGGACGTCGTGGTACTAGAAAAAGATGGCACTAGGTTGAAGTCACAGTACTAGGTACAAAAGGGACGCCATAACATAGGTTACAAGCACTGAATGGATGTCTTGGTACTAGATACAGGCAGGAGATGGACACCACGCCACCCAGATGAAGGTACGAGGTAGACGTTACACCACATACAAGCACGTGTAAATGACTAACACAACCGGGTTAACTGACCAACTGCTGAGGCATCACTATCAAAGAAGTGGTCCTCAGAGAATTTGTCATTAAAGATAAGACTTTGTGCAAGATCGGGCTATTAAAGAAACGACCATTAGAAAAACTGCCAGATATGAAAAAAAAGGTCATTTAAGAAAATGGTCATAAAAGAAAATGCAAACTTTGCCATCAGAAAACGTTTTATATTCGATAGTTAATTTTTCTTCTTCAGTCCGTATGGAGCATCTTCAATAATAAGCAACGTTATAAAAAGCAATGCGTGGGGCTCTACCTACACTAGTGCACTGTTAAACAGATCGAATTTAAACTTTAGATTTGTGTTCCTTTAAGATTATTTAAAGAGTTATCCATTTCGTATTCATAATTTAGATACTTCCCTTGATACAGATATGATTCTACCAGTTTGTGTACATATGGAATTCTTATGGCGTTGGTTGTAAGGTGACATAATATAGGGGAGATGTAAGTTTGAGGATTGGAGTGATGAAACTGGGAATTTGAAATCCTGGTAGATGTTTCAAGGAATGGCTAAATCTAGAGACTTTCTGGCTTTCTTAATTGTATTTTCTGTGGAATATATGACTAGCCTTGTCCTAGTCATGTGGTTGCTTAATACTCTCGCTATGGAGTGGGTTTATTTCTGGGACAGAAATTATAAGCGACGTATGGCTAGTGGACCGCGAGTGTTTGGAGGGTCTGTGTCGGCCTGAGAACTACGAACGAATAGGGAGAGGTCGTCGCTCAGTCTTGTTTTGTTGAGTCTGTGTAGAGAGAGAGAGAGAGAGAGAGAGAGAGAGAGAGAGAGAGAGAGAGAGAGAGAGAGAGATGTGCTTGTGTAGTTACCTCTTTGCAATATTAATGTGTGTGTACAAAATGGGCGCTATACACCTCTGGGCTACACAATTTTGCATTTTTTTTTTTTCTTACAGTTTTAACACAATTTCCTAATTCTCTCGACAGCAAAATTACACGAGCTAACTCTTGAATCTGTTCCCTTGATCATTACTCCCTTGAACCTTTCAAAAAATGTTCTAACTCCTCCCCCTGTCTCTCGGTTGTTTAAGAATCCTGTTGTATCTCTAAGTGTCCTCTTCCCCTCCACCGTCCCACATGCTAAAGACCTAGTCATTCCCAGTCTCATAAAATCCATGAAAGAACTTGAACGCTGCAACCCCGCCTCCTCCTTCCATAATGTGGACAACTCTATGGCTGTTACTCTGTTCCTGTAGCTCACGTCTTCTTAAGAGCTCAGGTGCAGCTGTCATCTCGCAGTGTTTTGGACTTTTTCTTTGAGCATCTTAACCCGTTCCCTCAAAGTGGGTAGACCAAAATGGGGATTCTTAATGAGGTCTCAACGTATATTGCGACTATTCTTCTCATACAACGTGTCATAATGTTCGAAGAATATGACTACGGTTAAGACATGTTTGCCATCCAAATAACTCTTATAATAGAGGTTCTCTTAAGTGGTAAAATGGGTGACCTGTCTATCTTCACACTCGTCTAGTATGATGGAAGGCAACAGTCATAGCCCGTTATGTTTTCTGTGTTTACTTCATCATTTTAAATTTGCTGGGACAATAACTTTACTTTCCCTGCATCTGTCCATTGACAGAGTCTGTCCAGGTCTCTGAGTAGACTGTAATAGTGAGGAATACACTTAACTCGGGTTGGCTTCATCTACAGATATAACTCATTTATGTAGGTATTATCTTATTCCTACGTCAAGTAAATAACGTCGGTCAGAAAAAAAAAAAAGAACGGCCGTAGAACTGAGCCTTGTGGGATACCACGTGATTTCCTTGTCCAGCTTGTAAAAGCACCTCTGCTAATGTTATCTGTTCCTTCTCAACAAGAAACATTACGACCCGTTGATAGGACTCTCCTTTAGCTCCTGATTCTGATCGAAATTCTACCGGTTTTTTAAGCAATTTCAGTATAGATATCGTCAAATGCCTCTAGTTAGTTTACGAACACATTCCCCTTACTAATCAAGTCCTTCGGACAGAACTGCTTCCTCTGTCAACGATGGTATTCAGATGGGCAAGAAATGCACGACCACTTCACTTTGAATCCTGTCTCCTCCCAACCGAATTTCCATATCATCAAGTACCTGCAGTTATCAGTCTGCTTCCTTATCTTCTTTCCTAGTGACACAGACTACAAACAGTAATATCAGAGCTACAGACTACACACAGTAATATTATTGAGCTACAGTTGAAGTCAATATCGCTGTCGTCTTTCTTAAAGACACCATCCACTTCCTTAGTCCTGATTTCTCTTCTCGGGATGTTCCCAGCATGAGTGTCTTATTGTTTTAAAACGCTACGAATGAGATCATATCACTGTGCACACAGACACACACAAAATTCATGACCCAACATGATAATACAACATATCATTACACTCTTTCCTGTGGCGACTGACATGGAAAAGGCAAAACACGCCCCATTCATGACCACCTTGGGTGAAAGGAAGAAGCGTTAGGAGAAAAAGGATGAAGAACCAGGGCGCCGGGGGCTCTTGTAGACTTGGCTCTTAAAGGCGAAAAAAGGTTCTAGGAAGTGGGGGAAAGACGAGGGAAGGAAGAGCATTCCATACTTTAGCTTTTCGAGGAAGGAAGGTGGTTTCATAACGTTCACTTCTCGTGTGGTTGGTATCCACACTGAAGGGATGCACTAACCGGATGCGTGTCTCGGGCACAAGCCCTGGTGGCAGGAACACACGTACTTAGTTCATGAGAGGCAGTGGCCTAAGTAGTACCTGTAGAACAGGGAGAAGGCAGCAGCATTACGACAGACAGATAGCGATGGATGAAGATCTAAGAGACGGAAGGCTTTTGATTCCACCCTCGCTAACATAGCTGTGCATGAAGAAATAGATCAGACACGGAAGGAGTACTACGTGAAGATAAGTGTTCACAAGAATTATAATCACAGCACGTATATATGGCAACCCTAGCTATTGGAGAAAAGATTTATGTAGGGTCTCTAAGACGGAGTGTTTGTGTTATTGCCGGGATGAACTGCAGTGTTTTGAAATTGAACTGAGGGAAACGAGTGAAACTTAGACACAGAGAAACTGCGTTTTAGCGATATGAAAAATAAGAATGTTACTGGCCGACCATATCGCGATGCTGCGCAGGTCCGAAGTGAAAGAGGTAATGTGTTTACGACGAGAAAGAAGACAAGTGTTCAAATGAGATGAGAATGAAAGATGATTTGCAGTTTGTAAAGTGGTATCATCAGCGTGAGAGTAGTTAAAGTTAAACAGAAATCAATATGAAGAGAAGAAAGAGTATGCGAGAGGACAGTATTCAGATAAACACCATTACTGATAAAAGGAGATAATCGTTCAAACAACGACTACTGGTATGGATCGTCTAGTGAGGAAGCAGTGCACAAGGAAACTAAAAATCGGAAAATCCAAAGCGACAAAGTTTGTAAAGTAAAGACATACGCGCCTCACCCTCTCACATTCTTTGATGTCGAGGCTCGTGACAAGAGTTTTACCCAGATCCATGAGTGAGGAGTACCAGAGTGTGTCACACTGGAGAGATGATCACTAGTGGACCTTGCTCTGCGAAGACAGTATTGATGATCACAAAGAAGGGAATGAATTTCACAAATGAGACACAGGAAGAGTTTCAAAGACTTCAGAAACAGCAGATATACAAATGAGAGCAATGGGGCTACTAGCTGAAGGGGGTTATAACAGTCTCCTTTCTTAGGAATGAGCTGCGCCATGGCATGCTTCCAAGAAGGAGGAAAAGTCTGATTTTTTTTTTCTTTTTGCTAGACGAAAATGGTGGGCAAGGTTTGGAGCTACCTCAGTCCAAGGATAGGGGGGCCTGGTCTTGTGAGGTCGGTATATATTCAGGTGACAGAGAGAACGTTAAAGAAAAGTATAACAAAAAATTGCGTGGGCAGATGTTGATAATGAATTCATGCAGATGATAAAGATGCAAAGTGGATCTAATTCTTACATAAAGTTACATTAGATAAGATGGGATGTAACTTGAAAATTTCAATACATTTTGTGAGAAAAATAATCCCAAAAGGAGAAAAAAGTAATGAGACAAATAATGGACCGAATGTTTAATAAAGTAAAAGTTTTAATTAGGTATAAAAGAAATGCACATAACAGAAAACTTAAAAGCGGAAATCCACTGGATCATAAGATCTGCATAAGATTACAAAGAGATTGTAGGATTTAGATTAGAATCGGTAAAAGAAAACCTGAATAAGAAGAATTTCTCATGGCGAGATGAACGCCAAAGAAATCTTTACATATAGAGAGGAAAAATAAAGGCACTACAGGCTCACTTTATAAATGATATGGCATCTTAAATCATGAGAATGAAGGATGGGTTTCCTTGATCAACAAGCATTTTGATTCAGTGATCTTTGTAGACAATCTATGAAATGTATCGCAGTTACAGAATGTTATTTCAAGGAAACGATTATGTTCCTGTAAGACTATTGTCTTACAGGACAGCTTGTCCTGTGATTGATAGAAATTCAAAACAAATTTAGGCAGTGGTCAGAGACACAGTAAATGGAGGTCAATGCAGACAGATGCAAAATAATGTATTTCGAGATATGAAAAGATGATAAAAAGGCCTGTTAAGCCATTATTAGAAATGAGAGAAGAAAAACACCTTGAAATTATAATAATAACCTAAATAAGCAAAGAAATACTAATTTGCATGTTATAAAGTAAACACAATGTCAGGTGATATAGTTAAGAATATAAACAATCACAATGAAGACACGGTATCTACTCTTTGGATCATATCTGGGATACGCTTTTTGGTTATAGTCACCAACATTCTCCAGAGAGGAAGTGAACACAAGAAGGAAAACTGAAGGTAAGAAATTTAGTCTTCACTCGAAAGCATATCTTATGAATAAAGAAATTTATTGGCTCACGAAATTTTGTTCGTGGCAGACAGATATGATGAACATAAATAAAATCATTAAGTTAAAGGGAAACTGGTGTAAGACAGATGTGGGCGAACGTTCCTTCATCTGTAGAGTTATAGAACATTGGAATAAATTACTGTAATATATTTGTAAAGGTTAAACTCTCATTGCCTTTAAGATACAAATGAACAATACTTTAATGATACCTGATTATGACTGAATAACCCTGTTGAAGAATGACCCTTAAGACACGCCCAGAGTTCTGACCTCTACCAGCTGTTTCAAGCAATGTTCTAAACCACCTACATCTATTTCTACCTTAATCTATGTACATCCCAGGTATCTTATCAGGACGAACGATACCCGACGTGCGTCGGAAAGTGTATTTTGCTGCGGCTAAAAGGTTGAGAGAGAAAGTCAGGGGCCAAGAGGCACACATTAGGCTGTGCCCTGTGTCCTCACAGTGGTTTAGAACCGTGTGTGTGTGTGTGTGTGTGTGTGTGTGATAGTAACGTGTCCAGATGGTCAGGCCTGCTTGTACTGGTGGACGAGATGGGGAACGAGGGGGGGCCCCGTGGGTGTAGGGGTGACCACCCCTCTTATGGGTATTCAGGTTCCTTTCAGATACACTGAAAGTTCTTCCTCCCTCGTCCTGGAGTTGTGCTTACGTCACGAACAATGCCTTTAGTGCAACGGAGAATGGTGGCCCGTGTGCCTAATGTGTTGACAGAAAATGTTGGCAGGTACGAATGTCACAGAGGTTTTATTCTTACCCAGAACTTTTATTCTCCTCTTTGTTCTTTTAATTTTTTTCTTCTTCATTGCGGAGATCATGAGTAAAACAACCACTTCAGCTTTGCATTGCTGCATTCTGATATTGTCAGTTTCTGATTGTTAGCATTTCTATCACGCCATATAACCACTACCACTCTCCAAAATTACCATTTATCATTACTATTTTCATCAGAGTCTACGGGTAAACATTTGCATCATCAAGACAGCAGCAGCAGCAGCAGCCTTGATTACTGCTGTGTTTGTTTCCAGCAGGTAAACAATGATGCCGTAAACTATGGTTTACATGGTATACACAGCTTAAGGATCGTCCGTCACTCAGGCATTCATTCCTCTCGTGGTTTGATGGCAGGGTGGATGTCCTCCCGCTGAGCTCAACAGACGTAATCTCCCAACAGACATCTCACAGAAAATAACAATCCCCGAAAATCTTCAACGATTTTCCCGTATCTCTTTCTATAACATCTAAAATCTATCGGGCGTCTCAAAATGGTCTTTCCACAACAATCAAAATCTATCGGGAGTCTCGAAGGGTCTTTCTATAACATCTAAAATCTATCGGGAGTCTCTCGGATGACAAGCCATCATAAGGTCTATTACCAGCAGAGGGAAGCTCGCTTGGCCCTCGTTTCCCCAGCAGTTTACACAGCTCACCACAGTTCAAAGACGGAACGGCAAGATCAAAGATCAGGAATTCGGATCAGTCATGAATTTCACATTTCCTCGTCCGTCGGGCGAGGCAGACGACTCGCTCACTATCAGCTGGCGAGGCGAGTTAGTGCCGTGTGTACGCGAGTAGGAGGAGAAGTGAGGTGGGTCAGTGTGTGGAAGGTGTGTGTGTGGTGAGCTTGGTCAGTGTGTGTGGGGAGGTCTGTGTGTGTGTCTGTCTTTTCATTTCACACATAACACTAAGACGTAACTCACACGACCTTAGATTTTCCTGCAGTGAGTGCCACGCGTTATCCCTGCCTTTTAGGAAATCTCTCTCTCTCTCTCTCTCTCTCTCTCTCTCTCTCTCTCTCTCTCTCTCTCTCTCTCTCTCTCTCTAGCGGATAGGACACCACTGTTTTGATACGAGGAAAACGAATATACCAAAAAGAAAAAAAAAAACAATTACAGAGTGAATAAAAAAACTTGAATGAAGAATTAGGACTACTCACGAAGAATTGATGGAGTCGCATGAAGAAAAAAAAAAGAAAGACAAGAAAAAAAAACGCAAAAAAGTGTTATTCTCATACACAAATGAAGCACAGATCATAACACTGGGCACAGGCGGGTCATTCAGGCTCTTGAGAAATATTCTGTAAACGATTACAAGAATACGTACACAATATCATCATCAGGTCAGTGTACCTCGTAACTCAGTATATAATGCAATGAAAAATATCAATAACATGATATCATACAACCAGGTTGACGTGAATGCTACCAAAAGGGGTCGGAGTCACCGGGTAGGTAGGTAGGCCATTATAACCAATGATGAACTCTTGGAGAAAACGATGCGTTTGGAACAACTGGGAAATCTTTTCCTTCTCTGAAAATACGACATGGAGGTTTATGGCTAAACTCATGACATTACTGCTGACACAGAGCCCAGATAATGGCAGCCATAAACCAAGTCAACAAAAGTAATTGTTTGTCGGCATGATTCAAGAGGATTTGAGAAAGTGCCAAAAAGAAAAAAAAAGAAGAATGGATCCAAGTGTGATATCATATGAAGTTAGAGTATTAGAAAGTGATTAAAGGAGTTATGAACCAAAGATACGTTTACTATGGTCAGTATGGATTCGTACCAGCAGAAAGCCATAAGTGCAATTGTTTACACAGTAAAGAAGTATATACGAGCCTGACACAAGGGCATGAAATGGAGAGTAACTTCATCTTTGCGAAGGCATTCGTCAAAATACACTACAGAAGACTGTCAAGTAGCGAAACAAAATACAAGTAGAAGGTAGTTTTGAACACCAGAAAATGTAGAATGGGTAACATAATTAATCCGCGTCTAGAAAGGATGGTGTTTTGGTAGGGAGGTCACCACAAGGATAAGCACTAAACTCCAAAAGTGTTCCTAGTAAAAAAAAAAACATCGACACAGACATAGAAGTGAAGGGAAATTCAATGCAATGCTTCGTCGATGATCCTGGGGTGAGCAAAGCGACCGTATCGTGGACAACGAAGCGGGGAGGAAGAAGAGAAAAAATAATGCAAAAACACAAATATAACAGATTAACGAGCGGCGATGAAACTGATGGAAATCAGTTAATACTAAAACTTGAACGATTTAGTCACAGAAAGATTCGCGACACAACAGTTTCACCTAATGAGACGCCGACAGGAAAATGAATCAGGTGATGAGAAAGTTAAAAGTTAAATGCTTAGTATTAACGACAAACAATATACTGGGGATTCTGAGACCGTTTAGAATAATGGTGCCAGCGAGTCGGGTAAAGAATGAGAGTGAGGACGATAAGCACAAGAGGCAGGAAGCTGATGACCGAAAATGTTCAATGTATACATCTGCTAATGTATACAGCGAGTACATGTATACATCAAGAAGCAAAATCGAATAGCAATGCGTCATGTGATCGCCAAAAGGATAAACTAAATCTGATACAATACAGAGAATTCAGAAACACTTTTTAACCATAGTCAAGGATACGGAATAAATGTACCATCATGAAAACCTGAAAGATCTTGATCTATGTAATTTAGAAAGTAGAGAAAGATGCACATGATAATACCATACGCATTCATAAAGTAAATTGAGTAAAACGTATTTGCACTAGAAAGCGACAACACGAAGAGAAAACGTATATCAAATAGGCACCAAATAAAACTTCAAGACGAACCAATGCGAAAAAGGTGGACATGCACTTTAACAAACTGCTCAGCGAGGTGAAAAACCACAAAGAAAGATATATATAAACATTAACAAAATCAGATAAATGCATAACAACAATTCCAAATGGCCGTAAGACTGGCGTCTATGTAGTGTAAATGGCGGCAGAGAACAACAAGCGCTGTATGTGGAGATCACTACGCGTATCCTCGCCGAAAAGGTATATCGCAAGTACCCGTAGGTAGATTCTCTCTCCTACACACTATCTTTTTCTGCTAGATATATCTTTCTTCCTCCTTTCTATATTTTTCTACCCTTCTCCCTCTTCCCATCCCTGAAGTATAGTGAGAGGAGCTACCAGATTAAATGGCGACCAAAAAGGACATGTACAATCATCCTCCGTCTCTCACTCATCACCTATGAAGAGGCGGTCAACACAGTGGGTCCTCTCAGCTCCCTCTCCATATCCATCACCTGAACCCCATCAGACGGCATGGGATGGAGGTGCCCCACCAACCTCGCCACGTTCACCTCCAGCTAGCCATCTACCTCTCGTCCCATGTCGCACCTCGGCACCACAACTCTCACCGGAGCCGCCATCCCAGCTCACACCCATCTCCACAAGAACAGCCACTTGACATCGCCTGTGATCATCATCAGTAGTGGCGGGTAAACTGCGTGTGAACCTTCACCTTTATGAAGGCGTAGAGAGTCCGAAGCTGCTCTTTTTTCTCAGTCGCCTCTTCATCCTTGTATACATTTTCTATCATTTTTTTTTTGCCTTTGGCTGCAGTTAATGACTTTAAAGTAATCAAAATCATGAAAATAGATAATAATAAATTATTCTTATTAATCAATTATTATTATTATTATTATTATCATCATACGAGGTGGAGCCTCGTGAGTGGAGCGCTCCCTCCATGTGCTGTTAAACAGGTAATCCAATTAAGAAGAGTATCCCGGCTCAGTACAGCCTAGAGCGGAGAATCTGACGGTCTAATTTGATAACGAAATAAGATTACATTTATACATCCCAGTTAACTCAGATTTCCGGCCCAACAAAATTCTTAACTGGAAGCAAGGTCGGTCTTCTCCATTTCTTAGGACTGTTTACGAGGTAAATTCCTTCTAAATATATATACGTTAAAGAAACATGTCAAATATCTAGAAAACAGAAATAAGAGAGTCGGACATATAGAGAATAATAACTTAATACTAAAAGGGTCAAAACCGAGCAAGGTAGACAGGGGTGGTAAACACTGGGATGTTCCAGCGCTCTGCTGATCAGGGAAGAGCCTGGAAGTTCTCTTGTTTACAGAAAATGAAATCTTTTATCGAACTTCGAGTTCTCAACTTTGAAGGATAAGATGATCTTCCTGACGTCATAAAGTACTGCAGAGATCATAAAAGTTCTCGTTTTTCTTCGCATTTGTTCGCCGTTTCCCGCGTTCGCGAGGTAGCACCAGGGACAGACGGGGAACAAACCGGCGTGCGTTATTCGTTCGCAATCCATGTACGTAATCCACCGTTAACGCATTAACGGCATTATAGCATGTGGGGAAACGCACACTAAGAAGGCTGAAGAAAACCACATATATATATACTTCCGCGTTATTGAGAATCCTTTGTGTATCACTTTCCTGTCGGAATTAAGGGAAAAACGTCCTTGATTTGTTCTAAATGAAAAGGGGAAAACAAAAGGTTCAAGTTCATCTGAGGTATGAAGACCCTTTGGGCGTCATCTGGGTCAGAGGCAAAGTCTTTAAGGTCACTCCTCTTCACTGGGGTAAAACGAAGAGATAAAGTGTAAGACCTACTGGCGAAGACCATCCGGCCAACCAGCCAAGTGGCAAATTACGTGGAAATCATGCAGGAGACGGCGCCTCAACCTCCTGCATTCACGGCTCGCTTCCCGAGGTCACGTCCACATGACCGCTCCCCATGGAAGCAACCCCACCCCCTGACCGCTTCCCGAGGGTACGTATGTTGACCGCTTCCCGAGGGTACGTATGTTGACCGCTTCCCGAGGGTACATATGCTGACCGCTTCCCGAGGGTACATATGCTGACCGCTTCCCGAGGGTACATATGTTGACCGCTTCCCGAGGGTACATATGTTGACCGCTTCCCGAGGGTACGTATGTTGACCGCTTCCCGAGGGTACGTATGTTGACCGCTTCCCGAGGGTACATATGTTGACCGCTTCCCGAGGGTACATATGCTGACCGCTTCCCGAGGGTACATATGTTGACCGCTTCCCGAGGGTACGTATGTTGACCGCTTCCCGAGGGTACGTATGTTGACCGCTTCCCGAGGGTACGTATGTTGACCGCTTCCCGAGAGTACGTATGTTGACCGCTTCCCGAGAGTACATATGTTGACCGCTTCCCGAGGGTACTGACCACTTCCCGAAGGCACGTGCAGCCACTACCATCACCAACTGAGACCGCCAGCGTTGTCAGCTCTAACTTCCTGGGAGGTGTGAACCCAGGGTGTGTCGACTCGTTACTTCGAAGCTTTCATCAGTGTCCTTGGGTTGGGGAGGGAGTTGGGGACGACAAGGAGCCAGCGTGTAACGGAGTAAACAAGGTAAGGAGTGAAGGCTATCTAAAGAGGAGTACGGTGATAGCCGACACCTACATACAACGTAACATTTCATATAGCCAATGGAGAAACAGTGGAGGATTAAGCCAAAAAAATGCCGAGAGTGATGGTAATCGCAAATTAGGACGTTATTCACAGCTTGTGCTACGCACTAAATTATTCCATGATAATGCAACCCCCCCTCCAGCCAGCCCACACCTTTAATTAGCGCGCACACACACACACACACACACACACACACACACACACATAGGTCATGTCCTTCCCTTAATCCACAGAAGCAAATGTCATCAACTCGAGGGTGACCTTTACACCTGCTGGGTTCGTTGTTGGTCTAGCTCGCACGACCGGCCAAGTAGGTAAAGGATGTATTTCAATATTTACACATTTTGTTCATACAATGACTCAGGGAGATGCAAAACATTTTTTAGTATAAACAAAATGTAAAATACGGAAAACATCAACTGTTCCACGTTTATGTTTCACAGTTTACAGCCTGTAACAAAAGCACGGTGTTGGGTGTAGGGTGTTGGGTGTAGGGTGTAGGGTGTTGGGTGTAGGGTGTTGGTGTGCAGAGTGAGGTGTTCTGACGTCGGGGAGAAGGAGGGGGTGAGGTTAGCGCCACACAGGCACACCCATCTGTTGTGGTGAGTAAGCAATTCTTATTATGGGAATGTAGGTACTGTATTGTGGTGGTGGTGGTTTAGGAATGAATTATTCCCAAATGGTGACTCCACTGACCACTTCTCCAGGGTACATCCACCGACCACTCCCCCAGGGTACATCTAGTGACCACTACCCCTGGGGTACATCTACTGACAACTTCCCCAGGGTACCTCCACTGACCACTTCCCCAGGGTACATCTACTGACCACTTCCCCAGAGTACATCTACTGACCACTACCCCAGAGTACATCTACTGACCACTACCCCCGAGTACATCTACTGACCCCTACCCCCGAGTACATCTACTGACCACTACCCCCGAGTACATCTACTGACCATTACCCCCGAGCACATCCACTGACCTTCGTCTCCCCCACAATACAAACTTACAAGGTTGGGAGAGACGAAGATAAGGCAGACTGCCCGAGTCTGGGACAAATGTAGCAGAGGAGTGATATGAAAAACACTATACTGCTGGTGAACAGCGAAATCGAGAACGTTTGTCCACTTCATAAAAGAGAGGGAAGACATAGACATGCGTGTGTGTGTGTGTGTGTGTGTGTGTGTGGCGTGTAACGTCAAGGGAAGGTGGTACGGAAAAGTTGGCTGGCGAGAAGTGATTGGAAAGCCTGATGCAGACCGCTAGAGGGGAGTGCGGGAGACACCAAGTGTTTACACTAAATGGTGGGCAAGTATATTGCCAGCTTACGGGTGAGGGAAGGTCCAGGGTTATGTGGTGGGTTAAGTCCAGCAAACTCCAGGAATGTTGGGTACTTTATGGACCTGAGGCACAGAAGGTACACAGACGCAATGCGGTAGTTGGTCGAATCAAGAAAGGAGACTGGCAAGGAAAAAGATCTTTTTTAAGAGAGAGAGAGAGAGTTTCTCACAATTGGCGATCATTTTACGTACGTTAACACTGTATGGGCGAAGGACTTTGACAGTCCAGGAGTGTTTAAAGAACTGCCAGAGTCTGGTTGGGAGGATATATATATATATATATATATATATATATATATATATATATATATATATATATATATATATATATATATATATCCTCCCAACCAGTTAACTTAGATTCCCGGCCCAACAAAATTCTTAACTGGGAGGGCGGGGAATGGAGTGAGTTGGAGCGGTGTGGTGTGCCGGGGTTGACGTGCTGTCGTTGGATTGAATCGGGGCGTGTGGGGCGTCTGGGGTGGACCGTGGAGGGCTGTGTGGGTGTGTATATTTGCGTGTGTGGACGTGTGTATGTGCGTGTGTGTGGGGGTGGGTTGGGCCCTTTCTTTCGTCTGTTTCCTTGCGCTGCCTCGCAAGCGCGGGAGACAGCGACAAAGCAAAAAATATATATATATATATATATATATATATATATATATATATTATCCCTGGGGATAGGGGAGAAAGAATACTTCCCACGTATTCCCTGCGTGTCGTAGAAGGCGACTAAAAGGGAAGGGAGCGGGGGGCTGGAAATCCTCCCCTCTCGTTTTTTTTTTTTTTTTTTTTTTTTTTTTTTTTTTTTTTCCAAAAGAAGGAACAGAGAAGGGGGCCAGGTGAGGATATTCCCTCAAAGGCCCAGTCCTCTGTTCTTAGCGCTACCTCGCTAATGCGGGAAATGGCGAATAGTATGAAAAAAAAAAAAAAAAAAAAAATATATATATATATATATATCTTTTTCTTTCTCTCCATTGGTAGCCGCTTCCTACGTTAGCGAGGTAGCGCTAGGAACATAAGGAGAAAAGCCGCACTCGCTCATCCATTCCCTAACTGTCATATGTAATGTACAGTTTTGATGACCGTTTCTTTCCCTACACCTCGGACCTTTGGAACTCTCAACCGTATTATGTCTTCCCTGTTAATCATGACCTGGCACATCTTAAATGACAGGTTTTTCACTTCCTCCAAAACCCTCGAATACTTTCCCTCGTCACTTCTTTTTCCCTTTCAACAGCTTTTCTATATTTCAGTCAAAGCCCGACCTTGATGAACACTTTTGTCCGTGACTGGAGCCTTCAAAATGAATAAAAAAAAAAACCTAAATCAGGTACCAATTTACCGACCAACTCCGAGAGGAGGATGAACACCTGGGTTGGGTCTTTGCAGACTCCCACACCCAGGATTCGAACCCATGCGGTTACGACCCCAAGTTGATTTGTGCTAACTCGTGGTCAGTAAGGCTAGGCACTACACCACGGAGGCCCGTGTGTGTGTGTGTGTGTGTGTGTGGCTTAATCTTCCTCATGTTACGGTACATAGACTGATCAAATAAAGAGTGAATCACGACGAGTTTATCAGCAATGTTACATCCATAGTAACATGCAGGGGGAGTCTCTCTCTCTGTCTCTCTCTCTCTCTCCAGCTCTCATGTATCTGACGCTTCCTTCACACCCATGGCTCTCTCAGCCATCCACCGTCAACTTCTCCTTTTTCCTCCTGTCTTTCCCCTGCGTTACCGTACACAGGACAGTGGATGGTGGAGATCACTTGATCATAAGACCCATGGTCTCTCCTCCTCCCAATCCGTCTCCTTGCATGGTTCTTCCCTTAGGTACGCCCGCCTCTCTAAATGTTCGTCCGTCTCTCCCCTTTATTACCACGTGCCTCCATTTATGGTCTTCTGTCATGCTACATGCATTAGGGTCTCCATTTATGACCGCCCGCTCTCCTGCATTCTTCTCCTCCACCCTGAACAGTCTCCCATCGACCTTCACGCCCACTTGGCCCCCTTTATGGATATCTTTTTTAAGATCTTTTTTTCTGAAGTAATCCTGTCTGCTTTCGCATTCGTTCATCTCGCTTTATACCTACTGTATCTACCCTTCACACACCCCACCTCCCCCTCCATCATTCTCCTGCCCCCCTCTATCTCCACGGCTTCCATCCCATTACGTTCCCCTTACTACCACCACCTACCTCATTCACTGCCCGCTCCTCCAACTCACCTCAGCTTACACACCCACCCTCCTCCTCCTCCTCCCTCGCCCAACGCTAATCATCGGAGGAGCCGAAGAACCCATCTGCTGCATAGCCTTCTGCAGGAGCCGCCGTGGAAATTCGAGAAAGTTCAAGTTAGTTTATCAGAATCATGCATCTCTCTCTCTCCTTGCTTGCCCATCTCTTCTCCCATGGACGAAACCGTGCTCTCCCCTTCGTATATTCTCCCCCTTTACGTAGGTAACCCCTTAACGTACTCGCATTCTCCCAATACCGTATTTATTTCCTCCCCATAAGTTGTTTATACTCTCCCTTGAATTTTTCCATATTCTCCCATTAACAAACTCGTATTCTCCCCTCTCTTTATCTAAAATCATTCGTCACAGTTCCCTCTCCCATCTTCCCCCTTCCGGTTGGATAAATAGCAATACACTGTTCCCAGAAGTCAGGATCCAGAGGGATATTAGACGATGTATTCTTTCATAAAGTGAAACAAAACACATTTCTAATGTTAGTTGTTCATTCGGGAAAAGATATACCCGGATGGCACAGTATACCAAGAGAAGGTATATCTGGTATTGCAATATGTTTCAGGAAAAAGCCAGAGGGAGGCTGGTCAGTTATATCATGAAACGGCCTCATATTGGACACTTCCTGGACAGACTTTCCGCCTCAAGAAACATTCAAAGAAGCATCAGTTCAAGAATCGGATACGTGCACTGCTGTAAATGGCATGCAGTACGAATAACAGATTGACTTACAATAAATAGTCTACACGATGGATCCGGACTTCTGGGATATTCTGGATTATAATCAAAAGACTTTTTTATTGTAGGACTATTCTTTTTTTTCCCATCACCCATAGGCTGATCTCTTTTCTTAAAGTCATCGTCATAGGTTGAAGCAGATCTAAGATTATGATAAGAAAAGAAGGAAAATTGATAAGTCAAAAGTGCGAGTCAAACTCTAATAATGAAATACAGAATGATAATTGAATAAGTAGTTAAGAAAGACATTACAAAAATACTCTAGTTATAAAGAGACATATACATTACATAGACTGTCATTTGGTCTGTTTGATTCATAGCTCAACAGTCAAAAAAACGATTGCCTCTTTGCCGTTGGCCTAATTGCAATCTCCATTTTCCCCGTCTATCCTTCCTTCTTATCTACTTAACAATACTTACCTTTTCCCTTGTTTTTCTCTGCTGTCTCTCTTTTCTCTACATTTCTCGTCTTTTGTATCCGATTCCTCGCGTGCGGACATAAGAACACCGAAGTCTAACAGGGAAAAATTACCTAACGACCTTTACCTTCTCTATGGTTTCGGAGGAATTCTACTCCCGTGAGGCTCTGTACCAGAGACAGACCAAGTAGCTGTCATGTTTCAAAACCAGGCTCGAAATATTGACAGGTTGTCACGCTTCAAAATACGATGTTATTGCACTCGTTGCCAAAATTCAGGAACCTCACCATGTTCACTTCTACTTCACATTATTGTCGTACAAGTGAAGTTTACAGAAGCACTAAGGGAGGATAACCTCTTGAGTACGATGGTACGACCCTTAAGTACGACGGTACGACCCTGGGATATGATAACTAGGCCTTGAGCACGACGATACGACCTTTGGGTATAATAACTTGGCCTTGAGCACGACGATACGACACTGGGTGTAACAACGGCCTGACCAATAAGTACGACGGCACAACCCTTGGGTGTGATGGCCTGGCCTTGTGCACGGGGGTGTACGACCTCTAGGAATGATGGCCAGGCCTTGAGCACGGAGGCACGATCCTTAGGTATGATGATCATCTGGGCGTTCTTATGGTACATTACCGGATCCTTAGGTATGATAATGATCATCTGGGCGTTCTTATGGTACATTACCGGATCCTTAGGTATGATAATGATCATCTGGGCGTTCTTATGGTACATTACCGACTCTAACTCCGAAAACTCATTAGGGCAATACAGTTAAAACTTTACGTCCACAACTGAACAACTCGTCCATGCAGAGTTCCCAAACATCTCCAGAAGAAGAAGCCACCGAGCGAGAACGTCCCTAGTGTCAAGAGTGATGGGTCAAATAAAGATGATCAGGTCTGTTTTAAGAGCATCCAAGATCAGCAACCTAATCACGAGAGATAACATGACCCCCCAGATCCCCAGCTCACTCAAGACAGGTATGGTGACCTACAGATGTTCATGCCTTGCTGAAGACCCGCGGGCTTCACAACATGAGATTTCATTTAACGTCACCACCACCACCACATTATCCAAGACGGTAACACCTCACCTAAACGAAGGTGCTAAATACAAGATCCCATTGACCAAACGTTCATGTGTGTTATGTCAACATTCCAAACGCGTCCATGAACATATATGGATCGATCCTTTAGAACTAAGATGAGGTTGAATAAACCCCCTGAGCTCCTCAGTTAAGACATACGAGAAATATGAATACGATAGACTATACGAGGACTTCGAAATTCTGGACCCGGCAAACATCGACTACGATTTGTGCATTCTAGAAAGTCTACATAGTCGAAAGGAGAAGCCTGAGCCGAGCGACTACTTATCTTCCACAGATGTTAATTAGTTAAGTTAGCCTCTCCCCAGTTTCACGCCTCTCCTCATCTCCATGAGCCTCCCCCCACTCATTTTATTGTAGTGTTGTTGTTGAACCCTAAGCCTCGTTTTCTTAATTACTTTTCAGTCGTTAGTCTTGTGTCGCAACAACTATTCTGTGTCTGTGCTTGATCATTATACTTCGTAACTACAATTCTACCTCTAAATGTCATATATTGAAATAAGTCATCATGATTAAAGTGACAAGCATTTCTCCTCAGTTGTCTACACCTGCAGTACAAGTTGTTGGCTTGTCTGATTAAATTCTAAGACTTTATAATCTTGACTCTTACGCCATATAATGCCATACTACATCACTGTTAAACCTGAAAGTATATTTTCTCTTAACTGTGACTCATTAGATCTGTATTACGTTTTAGCGCGTGTTTTTTCAGCAAGTTTTAATGTAATAATCCCTACGTTGGTACATTTTCAAATTACAATTTAAATACTTTTTCGATAAACTTTACAAAATTATTGTAGCTCATTGAGAATGAATTAAGTAAAAACCGAAATGTTTGATTGGTGGTGAGTGTGGAGCTCAAACATATAGAAACATTTTTTTGACTCCTTGGATTCTGATATAACACCAGGATAACTTCTACGAAACTCTTGCAGCTCTGGGTCTTGCAGTGTAACCTCTAGCAGGTAGAGCCCAGCAACATCCACAAGCATACAATATATATATATATATATATATATATATATATATATATATATATATATATATATATATACATATAGTGTGCGTCTTTGTGTGTGTGTTTTGGTATGTGGTGGGCTGATGCGCCTCAAGTGTTTGTGGTGCATATATTATGTATTATACATAAATCTCATCAAAAAGACTCCTTTCAACGATCATTTCATGCTTCATTAGAACACTGTAAATAATGATGCTAATATCCTATCCCAAGATGACTATGAAAAGTCACCGAGGGAAGGAATGAGCACACTGACTCCCCACAGTTAAAGAAACGACGAAACACAGCTAAAGTTTCCTGGACAAGGAATGAACACCCTGCGCACCCCCCTCCACACAGTTAAAGTTTCCTGGACAAGAAATGAACACCTTGGCACGCAAACAAACACCTGAACAAGGAATGAACGCCCTGGAACACCACCACAGCTAACGTTTCCTGGACAAGGAATGAGAACACACCTGGAACACCATCACAGATCAAATTTCCTGGACGAGGAATGAACACACCCCAGCAACCCAAACAAACAGCTAAACTCGCCTGTTTAAGGTTATGTACCCCATGGCACCCCCACTGTCAATACGTAGTTAACCTGAAGTATATTTTCAACAAATTTGATGAGTCTCTTGCACGTACAAATTTGCATGAGCAACACCCCTCGGGCAGACCAAACAAGCGGCTTCATTACCCTCTCAAGTCTGGGCTGCCACTTCATAAAAAATCAAAACAAGTGAAACAGTTCAAACAATTTGCAAGAGCTTTTATTTTCTTTTTTTTTTTTTTGACTTCCTGGTACACCGTCGAGGTATGTTGCTTGTTCTTCAGGAGTGATGTCTCTCTAATAGCCCACACCAGCGTTTCAGCTTTCCTAAGACCTTCTCAGGATTTAGTTTGCGTGCTTCGGCCATCGAGAACGACCAGAAAACGGACTATCGCAATGCAAGAAGATAGAGACCTAAGTGAATCTATCTAACATTCTCCCGTAGACCCGTCAAGACATCCTGGGAAAAAAAAATCGTCCAAATAAGAAAGAAAGCCTGTAGTCTCCTGTCACCATAAATTCCCACAGAACTGTCTCCTTTTTCTTCCCATAATACGAAAAAAAAAATATTCCCTCTCCACTCTCGCCCCAGCAACAGAATCTCAACCATGAAGTAAGTTACTCCCTGGACCAGACCTGGTCCCTCACCTGTAGCAACTCCTGCATGAGAAATAACAAGTCTCCTCTAAGCCTCACACCTCCCTCATCTTTAACCCCCATCATCTTTCTTGCCTCATATTTTTTTTATTCCACTTCTCTCGTCCTTTCTTCCCTATCATTCAGTTCCTACTGCCTCTTTCACGTGCTTTTCTCCACTTCAACTTCAAAACCATTATTTTTCTTCCCTCTATTCCTTCTTCACCCTCTTCTATCACACTGCCTCTCCTTTACCTTCCCTTTCTCTCGCTCCCTTCACACTCTCCTCTCCTTTTTCATCGTATCAGCTTCCTCTTACCCTCATTCTCCTGGGCTTTCTTACTTCCTGGATGGTGGCGGGAGTTGCTCGTGTAAAGGTATAGAGAGAGAGAGAGAGAGAGAGAGAGAGAGAGAGAGAGAGAGAGAGAGAGAGAGAGAGAGAGAGGAAACACACGGGACAAAATAAGTGAGAATTCGAAAAGGGTTGTGAGTGATTACGTGAGACGATGAGAGCGTATATGGAAGAGAGGAGTTTGGAAGAAGGGTGATAGAAAATGGATAACGTCTAAATCGAGAGATAAATTGGATGGAAAAAAGTTGGTGAGCGAAACCAGATAGGGAGGGTGCGTTAAAGTGCAAAAGAATAGAAAAAAAAAATGAAAGCAGAAGAAATTGAAAGGGTAGGACAAAGGTGGATGAAAGGCGGAGGAGGAAAACGAAGGAAGAGAAAGGGTGAGGGATTCAGGAAGTGTTAATGAAGAAGAAAATATGGTATTGGGGAAACGAAGAAAAACAGCTGAGAGGGGGGACTGAAGGAGCAGATAGAGAACGGGGTTTGTCAAAGCAGACACGAAGGGAGGAGGATAGAGAGAGAGAGAGAGAGAGAGAGAGAGAGAGAGAGAGAGAGAGAGAGAGAGAGAGAGAGAGAGGTCATTCACCGAAGAAATCAAGATGGGTTCCATACGAAATCTCTTGGACACAAGAGCGCCATCTTTGATCCCAACGCTACGACTTTTGAGCACAACAGTACCTGACCTTTGGGTAATATAGTGGCGTGACCTTTTGACGTATCCCGTAAGGGTCATCAGGTCAACGGCCAAGCCACTATCCCTCTGGGATCGTGCTGGAGGAGTTAACCCGAAAAGAGGACGTGAGGCGTGACCCGACTGACGGGATGGGACTTAGCCCTGTGACGTCTTGGCCTATAAGAGAGAGAGAGAGAGAGAGAGAGAGAGAGAGAGAGAGAGAGAGAGAGAGAGAGAGAGAGAGAGAGAGAGAATCTGATGAGAGCCTGCAGAGGAAAGGCGAGAGATAAGAGAAAGCAAAAAAACAAAATCATCATAACTCACAAGCAATGTTGTAGATACGAGGCGGTCACACATACCAACTCTACGGAGGCAAGGCTGAACAAGACAAAGTTTAACCAGGTGTAGAAAATATGAATAATGATATTTACCTCATCTGACTCATTCCCGCAGGAAACTAGTCATGAATTATTCGCACTCTGACCTCTCATGTTAACTGCTCAGTTCGGTTCCCTCATAGCTGCTCAGAGCGCCTCCCAGTTAGGTGCTCAGAGCGCCTCCCAGTCAGGTGCTCAGAGCGCCTCCCAGTCAGGTGCTCAGAGCGCCTCCCAGTCAGGTGCTCAGAGCGCCTCCCAGTCAGGTGCTCAGAGCGCCTCCCAGTCAGGTGCTCAGAGCGCCTCCCAGTCAGGTGCTCAGAGCGCCTCCCAGTCAGGTGCTAAGAGCGCCTCCCAGTCAGGTGCTCAGAGCGCCTCCCAGTCAGGTGTTCAGAGCGCCTCCCAGTCAGGTGCTCAGAGAGCCTCCCAGTCAGGTGCTCAGAGAGCCTCCCAGTCAGGTGCTCAGAGAGCCTCCCAGTCAGGTGCTCAGAGAGCCTCCCAGTCAGGTGCTCAGAGAGCCTCCCAGTCAGGTGCTCAGAGCGCCTCCCAGTCATCATGAATGAAAGATGGCATTTTGATAAATCTTGTGGATAACGGTAATTACTACCGGCAAAACTTTATGTGACGTTTCGTCAGTCATTTTGGTGAACATATTGCGGGGTCTAGAATTTATAGCCTTGAGGGATTAAACTTAGAAACACGTGGATTACAGTGACGAATAGAAGTATTAGCCCTGAAAATTACAGATGGTGACGTCTGGGGAATTATAGAGATGGACCGCATTTCAACTCTGGAAGGAATTGCAAGGAAACAAAGGAACCTGTGGATAAAGGACTTTAAGGTAGGAAGTTATAGAAGCGGTCTCTAGGGGGGAAAAGACTAAGGCATTATGAAACCTTATGGCATCGAATCTATCGTAGGGAAACCATACGATTCATAATTCACGTGAAGTATTAATTCATAAACGTCTCATTCAAGACAGCAGACTCGACCCGATCCGTGTCTCGTTTGTTCTTTTAGAGTATTTGATTACATATAATCCTCCTAGATCCGGTGTCCTTTCTTAATCCTTTTTCTTTATCGAAGAATCTCGTACTCAATGTGAAACATTTCCTGGAACCCAGATTTTTCTTTTATCAGTTCTTAAGCAATTATCTTTTAGCTTCTTAACTTTGTGACAACCATGAGCCAAGCTACAGCTTCACAACAGCTTCAGTTCACGAGTGATGAAGCACTGGGCTTCCATAAGCTCGTAACTGATTATGACACGAACGATTTCCTGGGAAACCTCAAACGACGCTCGGGGAAACCACCTCAGCTTCCAATGGAAATTCCCCGTTGTAAAACAATGGCCTGAAACTTTTTAATTCTCAGAATTCCATCCCTGGGCACAGAGTCCTGCAAAGTCTATAATACAATTTCAACACAGAGTTTCATCATTTCGTTTAAAACGTCCTAGACGAAAAAAAAAAAAAAAATTGTCCAGGATTTTTATATCATTTGCATATTCATAAGGTCTGTACCTTCCCATTTACCTTCCCATGAGCACACTGGTAAGTACTACAAGTCCCCCATTTGCATAGGGTAAGTTCCATGCCTCCCTAGTAGGCTAATCATAATTTATATAACTCCTTATTAGCATTCTGGTTAGTTCTATAACTCCCTATTAGCATTCTGGTTAGTTCTACAACTCCCTATCAGCACATCGCATGGTCTATAACTACCTATTAGCATTCTGGTAAGTTCTACAACTCCCTATTAGCATTCTCGTTAGCTCTACAACTCCCTATCAGCACATCGCATGGTCTATAACTACCTATTAGCATTCTGGTTAGTTCTATAACTCCCCATTAGCATTCTCGTTAGCTCTACAACTCCCTATCAGCACATCGCATGGTCTATAACTACCTATTAGCATTCTGGTTAGTTCTACAACTCCCCATTAGCATTCTCGTTAGCTCTACAACTCCCTATCAGCACATCGCATGGTCTATAACTACCTATTAGCATTCTGGTTAGTTCTATAACCCTATTAGCATTCGAGTTAGTTCTACAACTCCCTATTAGCATTCTCGTTAGTTCTATAACTCCCTATCAGCACAATCGTATGACTTATAACTATTAGCATTCTGGTAAATTCTGTAAGTCCACATTTTCGCATCTTTACTTTTAACTCCGCATTTGCACTCTGTGGGCTCCGTACCTCCCAGTTTGCACAATGGAAAGATCTATAACACCCTGATATATCTCCTATCGACCATTAGAGCATCTATAACCTCCTATTATCTATCCACTATCCAGGTGTTATAATTCCCTCAAGTCTATCTAGCATCAAAGCCTGACCCGAGACGTTTCATAGGCATCAGTGCTGTTAGTTCCTGAATTTCTCATATGGCTGGCCCAGAGGACCATCATGTTCGCTGTATCTGAAGGCAATACACTGTAGTGCCACAACCCCATGAATGTTTATATACACATCTCTCTCATGGTACTTATAGCATCCCGTCATTCCACTGGTGTTATCTTTGCTACGCCACTGAAGGTGTTCGCTCAGCTGGGGAGTAGTAAGGCTTCTAGAAATTTTCGCATGTAAACTGAAGTACTCTCTTATCTGTGAAAATATGTCCGAGTGAGCCATTCCCAGCATTTTCTTTTTTTTTTTTTTTGGCAGATCTTTTGTTGGATGTGGATGTTCTTTGCAAAAATATTCAGTTCTGCAGTTTCGCGCCACTGTGGGAATATGCTACTCTCGCTATCGCTCAGAAAGGACGACTAAATCGAAATGTGTCGTCAGTAGTTTTGCTTCTCTCGTTCTGAGAATTCGCTGAATCCAGCACACCATCATCTCTTTGTAGAAGCACTGTACGCTGTATTATGTAACACTAAAGATCTTTTACTCATGTATTCTATATTTCAATTTCCATTATAGCGAAGCAGGTGACCACCATACTTCACATATGAATTAGTACTTGCTTCGGTGGCCCGGCGAAGGCATGACCCGTCATTCGACTGTGGTTTACAGACGAGATGGTCATACTTCCTACAGTATCGTCTACACATAAGGATGTTCACACTATGGTTTGTTATGGTGAGGAAGAGGTGGTGCGAGCAGAGTGTACTTTGTGGAACCAAGTATTTTCACAGAGTCATCAGATATCGCCTGGTTTACAGAAGGTCGACATTTGTTGAGTTAAATGATGTGACTTCATCTACATTCTCTAATCTTGCTTCCATTCACAGAATTTAGTCTGCAGTGACATTATAACCTCTCTCCATGGCTTAGGCATAAAGACTTGGTATGGTACATAAGCATTTATCTCGTTTTCTTCCGCCTGTAAATTATAAACACATTGATCGAGCAATTCAAAGAAGCATAATCCCTCTTCCCTCAAACGACGTTATTCTGGGTTGTATAAACTGTAGGATGATGATGGGCCAGTCAACTATCAGTGAATTGGGATCTTAAATGGTGTCTTACGGTAGTTATGTGGATTAGGAACTGCTTTTGATGCCTCCAGAAATGAACAGAAAGGTGCAAGTTATATCTTAGACTTTCTGGGGGTAACATCCGAATACAAGTTCTCTCCTCAAAGGATGTTTCCTGCCTGCTCTACTGGAGTCTTACCTCTCGTATATACAAGACAGAATTCTAAGAGTTTGGACCTGGAGCAGAAGGCATTCTTTCAGTAGTCCTCTGCCAGACTGAGTGGTGAAAAGAGTTGTGGGAAACGTGGTGGATCACTCTGAAAAATCTATGGAGTCGTTGAAGCTGATGTCTGACAGGTGACTCACTGACAACTGATCTATATATATACGACTTTCATCTTAGCTCAACTCCTGACTCTTGAATGTCCGTGCTCTCTGTACTGAATAGGCTGCAGGTACCCAGTGGTCCTGATCTGAACTTTGCTTGCGAGTAGAAGCATAATTTTTCTTTTATGTATCATCACTTGTGTCTTGCTGTCCACAGGTTATTCTTCTTTGCTGACAGAACTGTTGTTATGCAAGAGACTTGGCTACTACTCCTCTTCTCCTCCTCGACAGAAATCATCATCCTCAATCTTGTCGAGAACTTCAGGATTTCTTTTTCAGAGATGATTTTCGTTTAAGTTAGGAGAGCTCCGGGAGGCAGCTTTTCCCGATATCCTTCCAGTCTTTTAGCACATAGAAGGATTCTTATGGTGGAGCAGATGATTCAACAGAGATATTTTTCCTCACTCTTATCTGTTCAAAGTTAGAATCGATAGTTTAAGTCAACATATCCCATTATCTGGAATTTTAGGGAGCCATGATCTGAGAACAAGGCATCAGTAACGACGCTGTTAACGAATTCTTGAATCTTATAAAGAATCTTAGTTGTCGATCATTTCCTTCCTCTCTGCATGGTTGTGGTGCCACCTCCCGGCTAAACGGATATATGTCACATAGAAGCAGAAACGAACAGGGATACGAAGAGGAACTTCATGAAGCTCTCAAAGAAAGCGTTCATCAGTCCCTCAGACTTCTGACTACATCCATCGTCGGGGTGGTAAAAGGGCTTGCAGGATTCTCAAGACAACATTTCACGTTTCGTAATTACTCCATAGACTTTTTTAAGTGTTTACCCGTGTGGGAGAGCAGTCTTGTGAAATAACGTAACCCTTCCTAGCACACCACTTGACGACTGAACACTACACTTGTTACATACGAGTTCCTGGCAGTCAGACCAACTTCAGATTTCCCTCCAACTCCAACACTTACTCGAGTAGAAATCATGATTTGCCGTCTGCGCCACGCATTCCACGGCGTGATTTAAGCGAGTTTCTGCGAGAGCTGTAAATACTGCATGTCAGGCGATCTCTCACAGTAGGAGATTCATCATCTATGGGCGGATTTATGTCCCTGTATGTTGGCGTACGTTCAAGGTGGTGTTACACAACTTCATGAGGAGTTGGTCGGAGTATTATCAAACAGCTTTTCTAGTATTCAATCTTGTTTGTGTCGCGGTGGCTGACTGTGTATTTTTATACAGATACTCCTGCGATGTTCACTCTTGGGGATGATATATCGTTAGCTGCCCATGCAGCCCTTCCTTACTTTACCGCTAAGTTTGTGTCCAAGAAGAAGAAGAAGAAAATCCCAGTGCTTGCCTGATCTTGTTCTTCCTTCTGCTGGCCACGTTATATTTCGTGTTGAGGTTCAGCCATGAGGTGTGTGTCACTTCTCCTTGCTATCTGAAGACCTGCAAATTTGTGACTGGTAAATCCAACACTTCTTCCAGAGATAGCTTTTGCCTTTACTATGCAACTGAAGCAATCACTTGGGTAATTAAATCTAACACTGTTCCCCATTCTACATCGGTTTATCATGGTATAATTTTACCTCTTGTTATTTTCTCTTTTTTGCCTCTTTCTTTCCTTTTCTTTACCTCCTATACCCCCGATCCCACTGTCTGTTCCTACAGTGTCTTCCTGATCTTCACTGTTGCGGTGAGTGTATATGCCTACTCTTAACCAAAAGAGTAATTGCAACAACAGAAATGCATCACCGTAATCTGCACCATCGTAATTTGCACCTCCGTAATGATAAAAGTCTAATGGTATTTATCTCTGCCACATTTGTTTTTCCTCCTCGATCCATATGATGATTTCTCTTTCTCGTCTCTCCCACTACCATTATCAGGTACAAAGGAACTGCTCTCTTCCTCTACACCTTCCACTGCTTCTGCAACTGTTCTTATTCTTATAGAAGCGTCGGCAGTAAAGCCATCGCTAGAGATGTCAGCAGTCGGGGCATGGCTCAGCCTCACTACTCACCCTCAGATCTCACGTGAACGGTCTCCACCCTCGTGGTTCCTCCACACGTACTGAGGCGGCCGTGTGCCCCTCGTCACCGTCGTGTCCCATGCTCTCTCCCCTTTCGTCTACTATATCACCCTCCTGTGATTACACTCGCCCAACCCTCTTTTCCACAATTTTCCCATTTTCCCTCCGTGAATCTCAATTTACTGGCGAGCTCCCCTTCATCTGTTCCTCTTTATTCCTTTACGTCCTCTTTCTCTCTCTATCTCTACATATCTCTACATGTCCCACGAAACCTCCATCATCTTTCCTACCCGTTCCTCTGATCAATGAAGGGCTCGGCACACGCCCAGGACAACCTCTTGAGCCCTCTCATGATGTCAGGAATGGACCGTGGCCTCTCTTGATGGGGCCGGGGGTGGGGCTGGCGTGGAAGCAGCAGCCCCGTACGTCTTTCTCCGCCACACAGTCCCATGGAAAATAAAAAAACGGGAGGGGAGGATTTCCAGCCTCACCATCGGCGGCTTTTCAGTCAACGTGTAACCTCAAGAAGGCGAAGTCTGGTAACACACACACACACGACTTAAATCAGAACCCCATAAGACAAGACCAACATCCAGTGACATCGTTAGAATCCTGCCAGCAACAAAAAAATTCGTCACCCGCATAACTTTTCGGCCCACCTGACTACCGTCTTATTTACATGGGTACCTCCTTCCTCAGGGGGGTCCCTGGCTAAAAATTTCAGGAGGCGGGCGGGCGGGCGCCGCGCCCCCTCAACCCTTTCTCTTTCTCCCACGCTGAGCCAATTTGCATATCAAAGCGAAGATGAGGAGCCCCCAGTTCCCGCCGGTGTGGCTGGCAAGGCGTCGAGGGGTTCATACTAGACTCCTCACTGATTCAAAGTTCCGGTGGAGAACACAGAGCCGAGTGTGGCTGCTCCCGTCCCCAGGAACAACTGAGGGAGGTGGTGGGGTCGTCGCTGGTGAGGGCACGATGATGCATGTGTGTATCCGGGGATGAGCGAGGGAGCGACACCCAATACCCAAGTGAAAGCTGCTCAGATGTTTACATCACGTACGTGTGTGTGTGTGTGTGTGCTTGCGTGTGTGCGCGTGCGCTTTAAAGATAATGCTACATCGCTGTGAGGTTTGGAATGTCTCTCTGTCTCTCTGGTTTGGAATGTCTCTCTGTCTCTCTCTCTCTCTCTGTCTCTCTTTCTCTCTCTCTCTCTCTCTGTCTCTCTCTCTGTCTCTGTCTCTCTCTCTCTCTCTCTCTCTCTCTCTCTCTCTCTCTCTCTCTCTCTCTCTCTCTCTCTCAAGCTGAAGCACTAGATTCTTACCACCCATATCAACAGCCCGTCGCACAATCACACTGATGAAGTGATAAAACCTGTGGCAAGATTCTGTATGAAGGGGAGAGAGAGAGAGAGAGAGAGAGAGAGAGAGAGAGAGAGAGAGAGAGAGAGAGATAATCAGTGGTTATCTACAAGGAAAACGGAAGATTGCCTGGCGATATTGAGGAAAACGATACCACAGCCAACGTGCAACTCTGTGTACCAGTAAAGCGATGGTAGTGACGGCGACATGTGGAAGCAACGTCTGTATTCTGTATCACGGAAGGAGATCAGCGACACTAATACCATCTACTTTTCCTCAATCACCACCACGAAGCATTACGTTCATGTGAGCGTTGTCCACTTGATATCAAACTCAATCAGTGGCTTTGCTGCGTAACAAGACGGAAAAAGGCAATTTCACGTTTTTAGAGAGGGGAAAGAGAATATTTGGGCGTGAATGGATACAGCTGGAGTAGCCCCTCCCGAGCCAACGAGGATCTGGCCACCATCAGGAGGTGGATGAATCAAGACCAAAACCACATGCAACAGGTGTGAGGAGAGAGAGAGAGACACACACACACACACAGACAACAATGCAGCAATATTAACAATATATTTCAGGCTCCCTGGCGGGCCACAAGAGCTCTTGATATTGGGCCATTTCTCTCTTATGGAAACCCAATAACCATTGCGATCCACTTTCGAGTTTATGATCAAATAACGTTACAGTTCAACTTCCCCGGACAACAAAGTCGAAAGTCGTGATAACGAGTAAACGAAATCGAGCAAGAGCGAGAGGGGATAATGGCAGGATATATATATTCAGCGTATGGGACACAGTCTGCCACAGCAGACACGCCTTGTAGGTAACGCAGTGAGAGAAGGATAATGCCAAGAAACAAAGGCAAGAAAGTTTGATTTAAAAAAACAAACTCGGGCCAACCGTACGAGCGAAGACAACGAACCAAGAGACCGAGTTATGGGGATCACAGAGCGGGGACGAACACAGCCAAGTCTTCACTTGTTGTTGTTGGATCGTCCCTTGTCCACAACCATCCGACCCTTGAGCAACGCAGGGTACGACTCTTGATCGCTACTGTACGACCCTTGAAACTACGACCCTTGAAAGTACGACCCTTAGGTTTGACGGTGCGATCCTTGAGCACGACGAAACGACCTCTAAGAGGGGTATGACCCTTGAACCCGACGGAAAAAAAAACCTCGAGTATGGCATGACCTTTGACCTGATCCTTTTGGGTCAGGTCAAAGGTCGCGCCATCATCCATATACTCAAGGGTCATACCACCATGCTGAAGGAAGGAGCGACCTTCCTTCAGACTCCCGTGACCTATGACATACCGTTGCTGCTGGCCTTTATCGAGCGTGAGATGGGTTTGCCCTCGTGTGTGTAGTCTTGTTTATGCCGTGTCCCGCCCCAGCCTCCCCAGCGCCCCCTCTTTTGTCGCTCTGTTTCCCCTGCTCCTCCTCCTCCTCCTCCTCTTCCCTTGTCGTAGCTTCGGGGAGAATCCAACGACGTAGGCGCGGCGGACTCCATTGTTCCGCACGTTAGCTTTCTTTGTCTCCCCCACAAACAAAGACGAGTGCTGCTTTTAGTGTAAGATCACGGGGGAACAAGTGTGTGTGTGAGGGCGTAGTTTTAAGGTAAATTGAGCACCGCCACCACCACCCGGCCAGGAGGAGGAGGAGGAGGAGGGAGACGGGACGAGACGCTAGAGGCGTCTCTCTCTCTCTCTCTCTCTCTCTCTCTCTCTCTCTCTCTCTCTCTCTCTCTCTCTCTCTCTCTCGTCTGGAGTCTCTGGGTGTTACAGTTACCAGGCGGGCGACAGGTCGCTCCACCGCTGCTCTCCTGGGCGGTTCTTAGTAAGGTGACGTATTAACCCATAACGGACTCGATGTCACAGTAAGTGAAGATCCTTTTCCTGTTCCATCTATCTGACAATAATTCAGCAACAAAAAAAAAACCCTGCAATTTCTTTTTATTTTGTTTTAAATTTTTTGTATGTTTTATCAGTTTTTGTTTCTGGTCTTTACTTTTGTTTCATCTATGTCTTGGTCCTTCTTCTATGCATGTATGACACTACCAAGCAGTTTATTCCAGTGATCAGTTTCTAAACTTGTGGATGCACATCTCAAAGTACGAAACGCTTCCTTTTCTCAAACTAACCCATTGTTTCTGGTCATCAGACCAGTGTACTTGATTATACCTTCAGAGGTGACACCAATTCCTTAAGCGTTTCAAGAAACTTATTTTGAGTCACGGACGGAGCTACGGCTCCTGTGGAGAGAGAATGGTGTAATTTCTTTCACGTTTTCTTTTTTCTGGTCTTAACCTGTTGACCTCCGCTGGAATCTTCCATGTGTGTCTTCTTTCTTTTGACAATGTGGAGGACACAGCTTCACCGGGTCCTCAAGATGTGTTGTTTCATGGGGTCTACGTGTCAGATGTTTTGTAATAAAAAATTCTTCCAATGGTTCCTCACACTAAATACTTTCTGACGACTTTTACTGTATTTATCAGATTTCTGACCATTACTGATAATATCTCATTCTCTTATTCTTAATCCTCTGCAACGGTCTTTTCAAAAAACTTTGCATTCTTATTTCTTTTACTTCATCTCCGAACTGTATCACTATACACTTGTCTGTACAGATCTTCACTCATCATTTCTTGGACAAGGAAGACAGTTCGGTTTTGGTCATTTTGGATACTTCCATTATCTTTCTCGATCATCATCTTACGTCTCATTTTTTCTAATGTCTGCAAGTATGCAGACTTTGCTAGCGAGATCTAAATTTGGATCATTTATGCAAATACAAAGAAAATACTACGCCAGAAAAGCCCAAGGTTGAGCCACTCAGGCCTCAAATGTTTCCATGTTCATTATCACTAGTTTTTTTACAATAAATTCTCGTCCAGTTCGATGGCAGCGCCATGAGAACTTAATTTACGTAATACTCTATATGGGACTGGATCAAGGCCTTTAGGGGATCTAAGATAATGACATCGGATGCTTTTCTTATTTCGGTTGATATATATTCCATAAAAACAATCTAAAAGAATAATAAAATTATGACAAAATTTTCCGAATCTTTAATATTTTTTCTAGCTAGTTTCCATACTTATCCAGAGTAGCGAGACGAGAGTAATTGGACAGCAAGTAACTACACATATATGAAGATCGTTCCGTGATAACATCTGTCAGTTTCCAGTTCCTCAGCTCATAATGACTAACTGAGTAACTCTTTTCCAGTCAGTGAAACTACTTCATGAATAACTTCACATACAGAGATGAAAGGTTTTCTAGACTTATTATCCCTCACTTGGATTATGTTATGACATCCTCCATACATACATCAGTTCCTCTTTGATGTCGGTTTGTTTACCAAGGCTGTGTCTAAAGAGAATGTAATGCGGTTCTGGTGTATTGAGAAATATGTCCTGTGCTGTATACGCTCAATTGAGAACTTTATCAGGCACGACATTTTGGCTTCGTTGATGTAAATGAGGGTTCCATTTTCATCCTGCCTCAATCTCGATGGAAGATCAGTGTACGAGAGATAGACAAAGATAGATAGATAGATAGATAGATAGATAGATAGAGAGAGAGAGAGAGAGAGAGAGAGAGAGAGAGAGAGAGAGAGAGAGAGAGAGAGAGAGAGAGAGAGAGGTTTAACGTACTGTGTGCAGGCCACTAGGCGCTCGTCAGTCGTCAAGAGCCCATCATTCCTTGGCGTCTCTTTCAAAACACGGAGCCAGAGAGGTAGTCTAAAAAAAAAAAAAATCTCATTAATGCCAAACTGAGAGCGGGAAAAGAGACAGGAAATTAGTTCTCCCACGGGGGAGTTTTGGGGGGAAACAGAGTGCACTATTTAAAGGTTAGGGTATGGAAGAAAAGTAAAAGGAAAAAAACTCCAGGTTTCAACAGACCTGACTCAAGAGTGATACGGACTGTAGGATGTGATTATGTGGCGAAGTATGACAGAGTCTGTCTTCATTCTGTCACACTGTTCATGGGTCGTGTGGTCTGTTGTGAGGTGTCTTTACGCCAGAGGACAGGAGGAACAGAATCCCAGGTAAGGCATTGCAACACTTGCGCCAAATCACAGCGCGACCAACACTTAGGAGGAGGGAAAAAAAAATATCCAGTGAAGACAATCGAAAATTCTCACGTGAAATAGCTCGCTTTTTTTTTTGAAATTCCAACAGAAATTCAAATTTGCAGGTTTAATTATCAGCAACCCATAGCTGGCAATAAAAGCTCATTTGCATTCATTTAAACTGGCTGACTAGAATATTTAACGTGGGGGTCCGTGGACTCTCTTATGTAACACACCTCCCCTCGACATGACGCACCAGGGAAATTCAACACTATTGAGAAGAATTTGACAAAAAAAAAAAAAAAATTGTTCACCTTGTATCAAGTAGTGTTACTGGACAAGAAAAAAAAATACCTATCGTGCAACACCTTCATTCTAGCATCGATTTCAATCCCAAATCCATTTTCATATTTCCAAAAAAATCCCTAAATTTCCCGAAAAAGACAAAATTTCGATTCCAATTTCATTTAATCCATAAACGATTACATTTTCAACCTTTGCAGATATCACACCTCTACCAACCTGCTCAGATGTTCCCAAACCATCCCTCTGCATCTTCGATACTGTGTCTAGTTACTTGATTTTTACGACGAAATCTCCTCCATCTCACTTCTACACACACACACACTTCTCCCACCCGAGGCTAATCCCTCAATCCCCATCTCAAGTTCTCCTTACCTGTTTAAATCCTCTGTACATAAGACGTATTTCTTGCCGGGTAAACTTGGTTTGTTTGCATAGTTCCTCTAACTTGACAGGTTTGTGTTTCACAGGCCGCACCGTCTCTGTGAGGGGAGAGAAGAGTGGATGGTTAGAGAGATTCCATGTGTTGGTAGAACGCTGGTTGTCAGGTGGTGGTGGTTAGATGGATAGATCAAGTGAGAACGCAATGAGAAAAAACACGAATAGGATGCAAGACAGTCATTTAGATGGTGATGAAATGGTTAAGGATAGTAATGTTCAACAGTTACATTAGTGATTAGACGGTAGTTTGATAATTTATATATATATATATATATATATATATATATATATATATATATATATATATATATATATATATATATATACACGCACTCTAACCCACCAGACATACACCTACATTCTTTGGATGAAAAGAAGGCGGCAAGTTCTCACTCGGTTGCTGATTCCAGTGTGGCCTTGAAGCGGCAGGAACCCCATAAATGGAGTCCTGGGGTTCTATAATTGGGTTACATAATTTTGCAGGCAGGAAGGCAGCACATCCTCCCTCCAGGCGACGAGGCATCTCCACAAGCACCACAGAGTTGGGGCTGAACTTCCTCCAGTGCAGGAGACTGGGGTCTCCCTGAGGAAGAGAGGCCCCTGCCTGGGAAGCTGGCTAGCAGGCAGCGCGCCCTGCAGAGCCTCCTGACGATCAGGGAACTTACGCTTCTCCTTGTGCAATAGAGAGAGAGACATCATGATCATCATGCCTGTCGCAACCATCATCACTACAACCGCTTCCACTATTACCAATATTTCAGGAGGAAGAAAACACATGACTGTCGAAGATAATCATTTAGAGGTGGAGACCATGAACTACCAGAAGAGGAAAATATGGGTCATTTTGGTCAAACTGTTAGCAGAATGTTCAGAGATTAGAGACGTCCTTAGTCTACGAATGATTCATTTTTAGAATGGCGATGAGATGACCACTGTCGATAGGGTGGTTTTTTAATGAATAAGTACTTGGATAATATCAGTGAGGTGATGATCAGTAGACGAACGTGTCATCAGCATTTGATTACAAGCCTGGAGTTCTTGAATCAGAGACTGATCATCAGGTGAGGAACACGTGGCTCAATGTACGATTGGGTTGTAGACCAAAATGACTGGTAGTGAGAGAAAAAAAATATCTGGACGAAGCTTTGAGGATCTCGTTGTATAAAATCCGAGCCTCTCAAAGACACGAAAACAAATGATTAGAAGGATGGAAAAAAAAAACGAACAGAAGAGTTAAAGCGAACAGAAATCCACTGTTAGGATCCGTTAAACAGTGTCTTTTTTACCGTTTAACGATAGAAATGGCTCTATCATAAATAACACAGCACATTATTAGGTTCAACACAGGAAAGTGTCATGAAACACAAATCTTGTTTATACTCAACGCAGCAATGGCATGACCTTCCTTAACCCGGTGTTATAACCTGTAGGAGGATGCGAGCTGGAGGAGGCTTGTGAGGCAGATGATGCTAATGTGCTGCGTTTGGGCTCTGGAGGTCAAAAGGTCAACACATTTTGGGAGAAAGAGAAGGAGGGCGGCAGCAGGCAGGCCATCAGGGGCAGCCAGGCTGCTAGCACTGGTGGAGGACGGGAGGAATATAATGGCGGAGGAGAAGAGAACAGTGGTGGAGGAAGGGAAGGAAAGGAGGAGAATAGTGGTGAGGAAGTGAGGGAGGAAGACAACAGTAGAGGAAGGAGAGAGAAATGGGCGAGGACCCACCTACCAACGGCGAGATTTTGACATCGAGAATGGCCAGCACGTAGCGCTAACCACCGGGAAATTCTAGTTACAAATAACTAGTTGTGCGAGCTACGTGTTGTCACATCATGTGTGGGTTGGAGAGGTTGTTTAGGCGAGGCAGGGAAGAAATGCGACGCCAGTGGCAAAGGATAACTTGAAGGCCATTGGAGTGTACGCTCACTACATCGTCGTAACTAACCATCTCGATACTCAGGTGGGTAGTACCTCTCTGGACGGTGGTTGCCTCATTCTTATTACCGAGGAGGAGGAGGAGAATGATGGAAGATGATGATTAATGAGGAAGAATGACAGATGAGGAAGAATGTAGGACAAAGAAAACAGATGAAATATATGGAATCTAGAAGGATACTCGACAAGTGACAGGCGTTAGTAATGAGGAAGGAGAGGATTGAAAAAAGATAGGTAGATGGAGGAGGAGAAGAGAAAGGGAAGAGGAGAGCTCACCAACGAATGAGGATGGCAGGGAAAGGGAAGGAAAAGAAGAGCTGCGGATGAGGATGATAAAGTTAGAAGATATGTGGTGGTGAAGAATACAGGAAAGTACACAAGTCAAATTAAAATGATAAAGACAAAATAGAAAAAAAACTTGAAAATGAAGGAAAGCATGAAAGGAGATGAGTGAGAGAAGAATAAGAAGGAAGAAGAGGAAAAGAAGAAAGATAAAGAAGGGAATGGAGAAGACTGGAAAAGGTGGAATGGAATAGTTAAGGATAGGCGGCAGATATGCTGACAAGACGAGAATGGAAGATAAAAGATGAAGAGGAACAGATCATGAGAGGGGAAGCGAATAGTAATGCAGACATAAAATGAGGAGGGAAATATGTGAAAGGCAAGAGGAACGGACGAAGAAATAAGGAAGGAATACAAAAGAGGCTTGACATCCTGGCCAGAAATCATGATCCTCACTCACGAGAGCCAGTGGGATTTCGACGTAAATTTTCAATCTTATTCAAATGTGTTCATGACCCGATAAAAATGAGTCGTAGGTCATATCGAGTTATACGATCGAAGAAAATCCAATATGTCCTAAATTTCCAAATCTTTATAACGTTAAAACATTATTTCTGTAATCATTAGCAGTTTAGATGTCATCTATTTTTGCAACATTCACCTCACATATACTTAATGTACATAGAAAAAAGTATTACAGTATAGACACCAGTGAATCGGTTATTTTCTCAGTAAAACTTTCATAAATAAATTTCAACATTTACGTATAGAGATGAACCACATACATAATGGGAGGGATTATGGTCTTAGAATTATCCTTAAGACCTGAAGGTGCTAAAGATGTTTTCGGTTGGTGGATGAAACTTGATGTAGACAGCCTTAATGACCCTGGTAATTGATAGGCCCGAGTGTCCAAACATCCAACCAAATATAGACTTTTAAACATATAGTCAGTTTCAAGTTTTAGGGACACGTAATGCTGGTATACATGGTGGTACAAGGGAAGGCCAGATAAGAGAAGATTTAATGATCTGTGATGATGTTATGTACCGAAGGACATCAACAGTATCCTAAATTCCGAATCCATAGAGATGGAGACAGGACAGTGAAGAAGGGGAAAACCCCTCATCCCCTACCTTTCTCTCCGGCATATCAGCTGGCGGGAGGATGACTTATCAAAGAACACCAAGTACCGAGTACTAAAGTGAGGATGTGCTGATATAGAAATCATACAGGGTTGAACGGAGTGAAGACACAATCGGAGCTAATTTCAGCGACCTGGCGACACTCTGGGGAAGGAGTTTAACCCTAAACTGTTAAGAAAAAAAAGTTGAATTCCGTGAGCAATTAATATTCTTGAACAGACTTATTCTATGATGATGCCATTAAAGTATTTGTCTCTCTGTTTGAATGTAATGATAATCTTCTTGAATACACTCAAGGTCATCTAACCTAACGATGGACATACGTACATATACCCTAGCCTAAGCCAGTTACCCAGTTCCTCGACCATCCGACAGAGGAGAGTGAGCAACTGGAGGGACTTGGGGGGGACCCACTGCTGCCACCAGGGATCGAACCATGAGGGCTCGACCCTGGGACGACCCGTGAATGCACTGCCGTCAGCAACTCTTGACCACTACACCACGGAGGAGGATAGTACCTGATGACAGTGAAATGCCAGTGTTCTACAACTTAGGTGCTGAAAAAAAAAAGTTCTGCCCATGTTTGTAGGGCATTGCCTTCCCTGTAACTTTGTAACCTCACTTCTGGTCTTTGCATCTCAAACGTGAGGAAATTAGACTTATCGGAATCATTTACTATTTTCAAAACCAACAGGCCGTTTCTTTTTTCTTTCGGTCATCATCTCAAGACAATCTTTCATAAAAGTCTACTGTTTTTGTTGTTCTCGTATTGGTTCTAATTTCCAAGCCTCTCATGGTTTCTCCAAGCCTCGAAGAGTTTCCCAGCCTCTTATGGTTTCCCATTCTCTCATGGTTTCCCCCAGCCTCGATGATGAAGTATGGTAAGTCCTCAAGAAGGTCCATATCCCTACAATGAGCCGCCGGCAAGAATATTGTCCGTACGAAACACACACACACACACACAACAGTAGGAAACATCACCACGAACAGGTAAGTGGATCAGACGACGATAGACTGGTAGACAGATTTGTGGATAGAGAAACGCGCGCGCGCGCACACACACTCACACATATGGGCTTTAGCAGTGAAGTGGTTAGAGTTACTGATCATCAGGCAGCACATGGCTTCGAATCCTGGGTCCGAGAGTCGGCCTACACCCAACCCAAGTGCTCATCTTCCCCTTGGTGCTGGTCGATACCTGGGTACCTGACCTAGGCCTAGGTGTGTGTGTGCGAGGACACAATGAAAAGACATGGCACAAATTTCAGAGACGGGGTAACACGAGGTCAAAACTTTCTCCGTAACACACACACAGTAACCACAAGCAGAGGTCACAGTAAGTAATCACAATCGGTAATCCCAATCAGTAATCACAATCGATAATCACAAACATTAATCATCGTGTTTCGTAAAGGATAAACAGTAGCTTGGAAGAGGAGAGAGGACAGACAGGGAGTGAAAACCCACCTGGATAGATCAATCTAATGCTTTAGGAGGCAATGGTTGCGTATGGTTCCTTCAGACAATAAAAAAATACAGGAAAATATAATTATCCTTGAATCGTAAGACTGACCCCCAGTAGGCAGTCAGACAACCAATGTGTGTGACGGAAAGTCCCCATAATGTGGATTCTAACTAGACGGACGTCGATTGGGAACGGCTGAACCCACATGGGGAAAAAGTTGGCTACAGGGGCATAAGTCCTGGGAATGAGATCCGGAGAACTTCCTGAACCAACTTTATCACTGAACACAAGACAGATTCACAGAGGCAGATAACACCATCATCAGCCGCTCTTACGTGTTCATCACCTACGTCGCTCTGGAGGTCGTAGATATCAGCTCCGGTTCCTCCTCCATAGAGAGAGAGAGAGAGAGCGCGCCACTAGGCAGTGCTGGAGTTTGTGTTACGTGGACAAGGAGGGAATGACACAAGGGAATACAGAGGAATCCGGAGGTTAAATGATGGATGGAAGGGAAGTTAATGAAGATGAGGAGTTACTCTCAATTTTTTTTTCTTATGTTTGCGAGAAGGAATAATCAAGGCCACCTATTCCTCTCCACATTTAATCTTCCTTAATCAACCTCTTATTTTCCTTCTTAACCGCTGCAACTAAGACAGGTAAGTGCCGCACTTCGGTCCGCCCCCCCCCCCCCTTTTCGACAAGGACACGGCCACCAGCTGGCATACACGAGAGCCACGTCCTGCCACCTCTTAAGCCCACTGTTGATCTGATCCCCCTGATCTTTCCTTCCTCCCCTCGGCCAGGCTGCTGCTTTATCCCTCCGCCTTGAAGTCTCGCCATCGCTCTTCTGGACGCTGGGGCTTCCTCGCGATACGATCCACATTTCGGATTTTCCTTACGTCAATCCACGTTGAGGAGTTTATGAACCCAAACACTGAGCTGGATCACTGTGGTGGATGATGTTAGGGCTATACAGCCTCAGTATCGGAACATGCCTTCGATACATGAGCTGGGTTGGGTCACCAGCGAGTCTAGCACTAGTACTATGCTCGGAGCCTGTGTCTGGCATGTTAAAGCCCCGAACTCGCTGACTACCGAAACACCTTGGGAGGAGGACACGATCTCTATCAGTGAGTGGAACTCGAACAATCAAAATGGCAACTGATGTTAGCGAGCTCCACTTGCACCTGGAGCTACAACCTCGGGTTGTGGACGGAAGGGTTCTACATCCTCCTCGACCTGTCATGACGTCTTTGTTTTCAACTCTAATAAAACTTTTACAAGTCTTTTCTGTTTATGCAAATTGAGTTTAGAAGAAATTTAAGATGAATTTATGAAAATGAGCCTTTGCATCTCATTCCGTCGCATCTTGACGACGCATCCTTCTCTCTGGCAGTATGGACGGATATTGTGAGGAGAAGGGTCGTCAGAGTCAGCGAGTTGCATTAGCAACGTTGCTTGGGCACGCTGGGCGAAGGGGAGAGAGGTAGATGGTCGGGGTTCTGGTGAGGGAAGGAGAGGGGGCGGCGTGTGCACTAGAGAGAGAGAGAGAGAGAGAGAGAGAGAGAGAGAGAGAGAGAGAGGAGACTCATCTCTCACGTGCCCTGAGCATGTCACCAAAACAAATTCTCCCCGTCGTAAACAGATATATAATACCTCTCACCCTCGTTCCTCACACCAGGACGGAGGGATGAACCCCATATTGTACTGCGGTTCGTCATCGAGATCTGGTGTAATGCTTATGTAGACCACGATATTACAGCCCTCAACCATGACGCTACGACCTTTTAGGCACGACCGCACGACCCTTGTGCATGAGAATACGACCCTTGAACACCTGTTTTATGGATTGGCCTTTAACTTGACCCTTAAGGATCAGTTCGAATGCCAGGCTATCATATCCAAGGCTACACCGTCTTGCTCACGGGTCGTACCACCGTGCAGAATGGTCGTGCACCTTCGTGTTCCAAGGATCGTCCCAGCCGTGCTCAAGAGTCGTACCACTGCGTTGAAGTGTGGTACCGTCGTACTCAAGTGTCATAACATCGTGCTCAAGGGTCGTGTCGTCGTGCTCAAGCGTCCTATCATCGCGTTCAAGGATCCTACCGCTGTGCTCAAGGTTGTGCCGTCGTGCTCAATGAACCACCATCAAACGTCGTAGGGGAAAAAAAAAAATAATGTTTGTATCATGTGTCGACGCCGAGTCTCTTACATCATAACACCTCGAGAGACGAGTTAAACTCATACCCACTGTACACGGTGGATGCCAAGAGGAAGAGGAAAGCGCCAGGAACAGACGACGAACATCGTAAGGTCCTCAGTATCCACACGACCTCCAGCTGCCATGCATAACACCCCGGAGCCAGAGCCCCACAGAACTTTTCCGTGGGTTTCCCCTAACTGCTTCATCCGCCCACTTCTGAACTAGCCCTTCTTTTGGTATTACTGAAACTATCCACTAGTGTAGTACTAGTGGTAATTTATCTAACCACTGGTATTGAAAAAGAGGAGCTTTATGTATAAAAGTTGTCCAACAGTATAGCATACTATGATCACGTATCTACCAGTATAGTAATGGCGACACCGAGTTAAAAAATATCAACTTGTATAGCAAGAGTGGCACTTCATGTACAGAAGGTATCGATCATTACAAGAAGGATGGGTCTTTACGAACAGGAAATGTCAAATAGTATAGTACCACTGAGGCTTTGTGTATATAGACTAGACATTTGTGCAGCCTCGGTGGGAACTTGGTGTATAAACAGCGGCATTTCGTGCACAAAAACTATCGACAGGTATTGCAACGGCCACACCTGGCTTATAGCAAACACTACTCCAATGGTGTTTAAGCGTCCTATGTTGCATGATGAACATGTTACCCACCTACGTCACATTATGAACATGTTACCCAACTACGTCACATGATGAGTATGTTACGCTCCTACGTAACATGATGAGTATGTTACCCTCCTACGTCACATGATGAGTATGTTACCCTCCTACGTAACATGATGAACATGTTACCCAACTACGTCACATGATGAACATGTTACCCAACTACGTCACATGATGAGTATGTTACCCTCCTACGTCACATGATGAGTATGTTACCCTCCTACGTCACATGATGAGTATGTTACCCACCTACGTCACATTATGAACATGTTACCCACCTAAATCACATTATGAACACTTTAGCACCCCCGAGGGGACGTCATATTATTTACGCGTTACCCCCCTCGCCCAACGTCACTTTATGAACATAATATCCTCATGCCTCCCAGAAGTTTTCGTTTGTAAAAATTATTACATGCAAAGTTCGCCTGACTCACGGGGTAACGCAGAGGACCGGTGCAGCAGCAGTAACGCAGAAAGACTCACGAACAGTTGTAGCGATGATGGTAGTAACGCAACAGCTAGATGTACCATGACCATCTCTGGCAAGCCTCCCAAAGTAACAAATCTCTGTCAGTAACCTTGAAGTTTATTTTTTCACTGTACACACCATCTCGCTACGCTATTCACTGCAGGGGTCCTCGTCTCTCTAGAGTTAAGCAAAATAAGGCGGAATTAGTACGTCCAAGTATAGATTTATATCTATCGTTTAGATTTTAAAAGATGAGGGACATTGTTCACAAGAGGAACAATAATAACTGGGACAAGCCAATATTCGTCAGTGAATGCAGCATTTCTCTCTCCGGAATATTACTCACCATAATAGTTATTACGGAGAGAGAGAGAGAGAGAGAGAGAGAGAGAGAGAGAGAGAGAGAGAGAGAGAGAGAGAGAGAGAGAGAGAGAGAGAGAGAGAGAGACTTCCGAACACATCTTGACTACATCTATAAAAACAGATTCATCTTAATGGTTATTTTCATCTTCACTCTATTTCTCTCTTCACCCCACTTATAGGGGTCAGGTCAATGACCATCTTTACAAAATATATAAACGGTTCGTATCAATGTCCATCTTACCTTAAACCTCATCTTCACAACACCGTCTAATACAACCACATCTTAAGTCACACCGTCATTCACTAAACCCTCGTATTCATTACAATCATAATTTCTCGGACCAAAAGCCATCTTCACAAATCCTCATCTCTGGCACTACGTCGACACCATAGGTCTTTGACCTTAACGGAGTGGAAGAGCTTTTTTTTTCTTCCTATACCCATCATCTTCACTGCACCCTTATCTTCATTGCATCACCTTCATTATACCCTTACCACACCACCTTCCATGTCAGGACAAAGGGCAGTTTTCATTACACCCTCATTGCTAGGTACCATACTGGCGTTTGATCCGAATCTTCCTGGTCTGGTTAAAGGCCTCGTCTATATTACACTCTTTACACCATTCACCTTCCACCTGACCCACATGGATCAAGTCTATGGCTGTCCTTGATACACTGAAGATGTGTTCGACCTTAATCTCCAAGCCAAGCAGATCTTTGAAACGTTTCGAGCATTAAAAGCTACTTACTTGTACAAAAAATATAAAAGAAATGTTTCTCTACAGCACAGGAAGGCATAAACAGCTTGCTTGCTGATATGAAAATAATCGTGCACCAGAAGGCAGACACGTCCATTTATCCCGCAGACACGAAATGAATCCATTAGATATAGAAATTACATCGAAAAGACGTGGAATAAACTAAATAGCTATTCACATGTAAGAAAAGTCACGTCAACAGAAAACGGAAACTATTGTTCACACATTGATACGCAGCCAAAAAAAAAAAAAAAATTATAAAGGAGGAGAGAAAGGAGATAAGCATGCAAGATAAGCTTGTGGATTTACATACACAGTGCATGCAAACGAGAATTGTATGCACGCGGAGAGAGAGAGAGAGCAACACCTTTGTTTGCTCACGGGATGGTAATCAGAGATTTATGTTGAGCGACGCAGGAGAGAGAAACACGTCAGAGGAATGTGATAATTGCATTTGTAAAGACGAGAAGAAACAAGCAAGTTAAACCTCGACGGCAAGGCTCTTGAGGCCCGACGTTACGACCCTTGGGTGTAATGGCTTGGCTTTTATACCGACCCTTGAAGATTACTTTATCATACCCAAGGGTAGCACTTTATCATACCCAAGGGTAGCACTTTATCATACCCAAGGGTAAGCACGTTATCATACCCAAGGGCAACACTGTCGGGCCCAAGGGCTGTGTTTTCGCGCTTAAGGATCGTACCGTCACGTTCAGGGCGGTAGGGGTTCATGTCATGAAGTTATGAGCTTGGGAAAGATCAGCAGTAAGAGAGGGGACGGAAAACTCAAGAAAGATTCTCATAACTAGGCATAATAATTCGCTACAACTAAGGACTGTAAAGTTACCCTCTTCCTGGGTGTGTGAGCTCGCTTCTACCCCCGCAGCCCAGTCTGCAAACAGGCTTCCTTGTGTACCAGGGCGTTTGTTGCTGTAGGCCCGGAGGAAGCTGTCCAATTGTTTCCTTCCAAGTAAATTTCAGGGATCTTCCCGTGGTGTTCGGACACTTGCCGGTATTGGGCTGCACTAGACGTGGCTCCTCCTTCAGTGCGACACGCGTAGGATGGCCTGGCTTCTGACCTGATGCTTAAAGATCGGTTCGATGGCCAGGACATGGCGCTTCAGGGCGGCAGTACCCTCGTCCCCGAAGTGTATCTCTGCTCTGTTTGTGGATTCCAGTCTGACTGACATCCTCTGGATCTGCAGGCTGCGGCAGAGGCCGTCACTCAGTGTCACCCCTCCAGACAGGGATAACCTCTGGATCTGCAGGATGCGGTAGAAGCTGTCACTCAGTGGTTTACAACATTTCACTTCCCAGCCACAGACTCCCGTAGGTCAATAGCTGAAGAGGTCTGAGGTTGTCACCCTTCTACTGGAATTAGAGCAGTCTTCGGCTGTAGGGGTCTTCATAAACGTCCTGGCTAACAACACCAGGACTCTCATAGAAATTAGTCCTTGGATGATTATAATCAAGGGAAATGAAAATTATAATTCTTCCTTCGTGTATCCTGAACTTGATGTTTTTTTTAAGTCCAGTTTGTGCCTTTTATCCCTCCTTGGACGTGCTTGATACATACTTGGAAAGTTTCCGAGTTTAGTTTCTTCACGTGCTGGCTTGGAACCTGTTGATCACAATGATGTTATTCCCGATTTGTTGGTTTACAACGTGTTGCTCAATGATGTTACTGAAGGGAATATTAACAGACAGTTCTTTGTTGATCTTTAAGCAGTTGAAGTGGTTGTTGGGGGTAATCCTGCTTAGCTTTCCCTTACAGTGGTCAGTGCTGGGAATATCGGCTGGGTATATTCCAGGCTACATCCACACCTCCAGCATGATAAGATGTGGACATGGGTTGTTGCCAGCGATCTTACGAATCATTTCTGCATTGTCGCAGAACAGGTCAGAAAGTTTTCGTCACCTTGATGGATCATTTATTTTCTCTTCATTCATGGGAGAAATGTTATAATTCACCCATTAGAAGTCCCTGGAATGCGTAGTTTTCAGCCTTAACTCTTTAGAAGTAGTCTCAGTTTCTTTGATACGCAAGGATGACTTTGCAAGATATCATCACGGTAACTCAAGTTCCCTCGATACATTAACATACAACAGTTTCAACATCAACACCTAAACTGTTCAGTTCACCGCCTGTGAAAACTGCTGGTAACAATTTGGAACGCTCATAGTAGAAATTCTGTTTTAGATATTTGAATGTAGTACCTGACCAGCCGCTCGCGAACTCGAACAATCTAACGAATCACAGAAACGATAATGATGGTGGGTCCCAGAGCGAACTGTGGAGGTACGTACACCTGCCACTCATGAAGAACGTGAAGTACTGTTTTGTCTCGGACACAAAGAGAATGATCATAGTTTTTAACATGATCAAACAAGGCATTTGATTCTTGTTCCATTCTTATACTATATTCATGTTGCTCAAGTGTAACAGAAAGATCCTTACCAGTCTGCCCAACATAAGACTTATCACCATTTCTACATGGCACTTTATATAGATGTCATTCTTGTATTTTCGATGTTCGATTCCTGATCTGGAATGCTACCCGGAAAGCATCATCCATTCCATCAACTTCCTCCTCATGTGATGACAGCTCAAGTCTCCTGGGATATTCATGATCAGGACGGAACACATCAAGCCTTTCGTTGAAGGTTTCAACTTCCCTGAATTACTCTTATTCACTTGTGTGGTCAAGTACCTGATGGTCTGTACATCACAAGAATTGATAAATGTTCGTCTCATTTTTTCATCCATTTTTTTTTTTTTTTGAGCACGACGGCACGATCCTTGGGTATAAAGACCTGGCGCGTGACCTGACCCTCAAAAGGCCATGCCACCGTACCCAAAGGCCGTAACCGTCATGGTCAAGGGATGGACTATCGTACTTTTGAGGTTCGGTCAGTCGTGCTCAAAGGTAGTGCTTTCGTACTACCTAGTCGTACCCTTTCGTGTTCAATGGGCTGTACTGTCGTGCTTCAAGGGAGTACCAACGTGCTCAAGGGATTTCACGACTATCACTTGCACATCATCGCCCGAGGACCTCAACAGCTGGTTGAAAAGAAGGGAATCTTTCACGTAAAGTCCAACTCCATCAACTGGTCCTCCCGAACTCGCACCTGAAGGCCCCCGGTCGTCAGGATCCATTTTTCACAGTCACTCGTGCCCTTGGTAGGACATGCCTGTGCGAAAACTGTAAATATTCTATTATCTGGGAAATATATAGGTATACCCATTCACCATTCTTAGTTTTACAAGAACTTCTCTCGCTTATGAACGCGCTCTTCTACTCGCTCCAGGTTGAGCTCTGTGTTTCTGTTCTCTATACTGCCTCGAACAGATTCACAATATGCCAGGTTACTGTGAACTGTTACTGTGAACTGATGTTCACCCTCTGTAAATAGTTCTCTTCCGGTGTAATTTGATGGGCAATTCATCTAGCGTTGCTTAATGCCTTTGACTTCTGTTTCACTATGTAACTTGCAGCTCGCTCAGTGAGGCTCAGTCCTGAAATATCATCCTTTGTGCCACCTCCCACAGGACAGGCGGGAGGGCACAACACATCCACCGCCGTTATCATGGCAAATATAAAAATCAAGATCCAATGGTCATTTGCTGTTGGCGTCCCTTAACAGTCCTTTCCAAACTCATGGAGGGGAGAGAGAGAGAGAGAGAGAGAGAGAGAGAGAGAGAGAGAGAGAGAGAGAGAGAGAGAGAGAGAGAGAGGCCAAAATCTACATCTCTACGTCTAGATGTACTCCATTGCCACCGTACATTGCCACAGTCTTGATGTACTACATTGCCACAGTCTTGATGTACTACATTGCCACAGTCTTGATGTACTACATTGCCACAGTCTTTATGTACTACATTGCCACAGTCTTTATGTACTACATTGCCACCGTCTTTAACGCTCACGTTATGGTTTCTATTTCCTTTCTACCATGGATGATTATCTCTGTACCGCGACTCTTTTCGAAGGGCATCCTGATCCCTCTGGCTGTAAAAACGTCTCTGATCACACACACACAAGAGGTTATGAACAACATGCTGATTTCCTGGGTGTATATGGTTTACCGATACGTTCCTCTCACTGTCCGAGGAGGTGATGACGGACGGGGAGAGAGAGAGAGAGAGAGAGAGAGAGAGAGAGAGAGAGAGAGAGAGAGAGAGAGAGAGAGAGAGAGAGAGAGAGAGAGCACTTCAGCCACCATAACAAGAGCTCCTCTGTGGGTGGTGAGGTGGAGAGCCTGGTGCTGGGGGTACGAGACTTACACCACCAACACGAGGAGCAAACTTCGCCCGGTTAATGGTGGTGTTACTGCCTGCTGGGAGGGAGGGAGGTGAAGGTGGAGGTGGTGTTGGTTGGGAGGAGGAGGAGGATCAGGGGGAGGAGGGGGTGAGGGAAAGATGGAGGTTGCGGCAGAACGAAGAGGGAAGAGGGAGAGATGGAGAGGATGTTTTGGTGGAGACAGAACGAAGGAGAGAGAGAGAGAGAGAGAGAGAGAGAGAGAGAGAGAGAGAGAGAGAGAGGTGGTGGTGAGGGGGTGTGGAGGAGAACGTGGGTTTGGCAGGTCAGTGTCAGACGAGAGCCGTGATATTCTAACAAGAGCTTTACTGTTTCATCCATTTCCGGGAAACGAGAAGAGAGGTGAAGATAAAAGGAGGGACAGTGGAACACGAGGAAAAGAAAAGATAAAAAAAGGCTGAACATGAATGAAAATAGAGAGAGAGAGAGAGAGAGAGAGAGAGAGAGAGAGAGAGAGAGAGAGAGAGAGAGAGAGAGAGAGAGAGAGAGAGAGTCCTCGGGAACCAGCTCACATGAGGATGCGAAAGCGAGCGAGGAGTGCCGAAGAGCCAAGGCAGGAGAGGGAACGAGGCACGGCCGTGAGGGGCGGCCGAGCGCAGGTTGGATCTATACGAGGAATGACAGGATGAGCCGGGAGGAAGGATGTTGTCCAGCGCCCGGCAGGAGGCGTAGTAGGACTACCAAGAAGCGGAACACGAGGAGGAGGAGGAGGAGGAGGGAGGAAAATATAGTTCGAGAGTGATGATGAAGAAGGAAGAGAAACGAATGAGGAGAAAAGACCAGATGGTCTACGACGAGGAGGTTTGAGCATAGCCACAATGTCCTACATTTCCGATCCTTACAGATGAAGGCAGAGGAGCGAAGCAGAAAGGAGGAGGAGGAGGAGGAGGACAACAAAAATTAGGATAATGAAAGGGAGATGGAGAAAGGGGGAGGATGGTGGGGGTTGGGGGGAGAACAAAAATGAAGATAATGAAAGGAAGATGGAGAATGAGGACTGGTGGAAGGTGGAATGTGGAAGGTGGAATGACGAGTGGTTGGCACAGAAGTCTGGAGTTATGGCAGGTTGAGAGAGAATGGTATTACATTAAACAGAATAAACTATAATAAAACAGGTCAGGTCGGTGATGAAACGGCACAACTCCTGCCATAAACCAGGCTAAACGGACCTTAAAACGGAATGAAGTCGGGAGAGAAGCATGCTACGAGGACCATGAAATAAAACGGCTTGCCATCTAACGAGCCAAGGGAACGTTAAAACGGAACTGGATACGGTTAGGCGTACTACGATGCTCATAGAAAAAAAAGTAGTTCGTTCTCGAACGAGACGAGTGAAAGTTAAAACGGAACAAAGGCTATGATGGAACAATCCAAGTGGCCTATCATGCAAAACAAAGACTGAGGCTGAACGAGCCACAGGGACACGTAGAATATTATAACATTTTCTTACACATGACCAAGTGTGTTAAAAAACATGACAAACTCTGCGGTAATACAATGTTAAATTGGCGTTAAGACAAGAAAATATCAGGTAAAACGGGTTAAGTTTGCGATAAAACAAACGCTGCGATAGAACTGGTAATGATTTGTCGAAAGAGATAACCGCTGCGTAAAACAAGAGATTGAGAAAGATGGACAAAGAAAGCGGTAAAATAGGCCATGTTGGCTATGAATCAGACCAATCTATGGGGGAGGAAGGAGGACAAACCATCCGGTAAAACATGCCAAACTGGCGATAAAAACGAAAAAAAAGTAGAAATGAATAAGTGGGCGATAACGTAAATAAAAAAGAAATGGGATAAATGGAAAACGGGTGATTACACAAACCCATATTGGCGATACGAGATAACTAATTATAGTTATAACAACCAATCAGAGTGATGAAAAAAAAGACAGAAGAGAGAGAGAGAGAGAGAGAGAGAGAGAGAGAGAGAGAGAGAGAGAGAGAGAGAGAGAAGAGAGAGCGATAAAGCAAGGCAGCCAAATAGTGCGATAAAAGATAAACCCTGCACTATAAAAGAGCAAGAGAGGCGATAAAACAAGCTAAATAGGGTGGTAAAAAGATCAGAGATAAGAAAGAGAACACCGCCTGATAAGACCGTACAAGACTTATGAAACGAGTGGATAGGCGAGAGGAAAACAAAAGGAGGGATCGTTATAGGGGGACCGACACGGGCGGTAGTAAAACAGGCAAGACCGGCGGTGAGGAGGAGGAGGAGGAAGTCGTCCTCCGCGCCGTTGTAACGTTCCACACTCAGGGGGATTAATGAGGTATACCCATGGGACTAGTAATGAAATGTCCCACAAAGGGAGAGAGAGAGAGAGAGAGAGAGAGAGAGAGAGAGAGAGAGAGAGAGAGAGAGAGAGAGAGAGAGTTACACAGAGGTATATACCTTAGATGCACAGACCACAAGGTCCAAGCGAGGTGGTCTGGCCTTAAAATTTACTTAAAAAGATGCAGTCCCCTTAAAATGCAGAACAAGATAGCAGAGAGAGAGAGAGAGAGAGAGAGAGAGAGAGAGAGAGAGACAGAGAGAGAGAGAGAGAGAGAGAGAGAGAGAGAGAGAGAGAGAGAGAACCTACCTACCTACCTAACACCAGTAACTATGGAGAGATTTTCCCCATCAGTCACATGGTATAGATGGGGTTGTACTTCGGTGGTTGGGAAACTGGTCGACTGACCGTAAACAGAGGAGCGATTAATGGTCAAACCTCTGTATAGTTAGACGTAACAAGTGGTGCGCCCTAGGGATAAATCAGCCATGGAGCCAGTTCTCTTTCTCGTATATATTAATGATACTGATAATGGGCTGCAGTGTAAGACATCTAAATTCGCCTCCGACACTAATCTGGGAAATAAATCCACAACAGAAGGTAAATGTGTACAGCTTCAAACCGACATATACAAACAAAGAGTCTGCCCTGATAGGTGGAAAATGAATTTTTGATATTAATAAGAGTAAAGTCTTGTGTATCTATACAAGAAATGAAAAGGCAAGTTACAATAAGAATTCTGTTGACTTACAAAAGGCGAGGACAAAGGATATAGGTGTAATAACCTACATTGACCTAAAGCGAGTAAACAGTACACAAAAGCAGTAAGAAGGGTCACATCGATTTCTAGGATTCATTCGTAAGGCTTTCGAATTTAAGTCTCGTGCAATTGTTCGCATCCTTTACAACTCGCTGGTGCGTTCCCATCTGGAACACCGTGTCCACTTTTGGTCGCCCTACCTGAGGAACGACATAGACAGAATGGAGTACAGAGGCGAGCAAGCAAGACGATTCCCGGCCTGTGAGAAGTTTTATGAAAGCAGAGAAAGTTAAGAAAAGAGGAAGCTTCTTTAGGATAGATCCGTCTGATATCACTCGTAGTAATGGGCATCAACTCGTTGACAAACGTTTTACATTAAAAAAGGCGAAGTAGTACTTCTTCAACATCATTTCTAAACTATGGAACGATTTACCAATTAGAGTAGTTAAAAACAAGCCCAGAAATAAATACGTTTAGGACATAGACTCGACATATATTCTGCTTCATATCCACAACTAACATTATTTACACATTAAAGCTGTTCGACAAGTTTACAGGTCCTCCTCTTTGAAAAATCTGCGAGTCATTCTACTTCTACCACATGAATGGACGACTTTGCGAGCTCTTTCACTATCACAAGCAGTCTCGTCAGGACCGTGGCAGTGGTCGGAATTCAGTTTTATCTAATTGTATGAAGGGACTTGTTAAAAAGGGACTTGTTAAAAGGCATGGCAATCGCGTAGCCCTCACTGCAGCAGACTTTAAGAGTGACGAAGAACGAGTCGTGTGAGTTACGTGTTGTCGAGAGTTATGTCTGTGATGGAGCTATTGCATGTCTGTGCTCTGAAGGCCATCAGTCCACGTGTAGTCGAAGAAAGAAAGAAAAGACAGCTACCTGGGTGAAGAAATGCAACTTGACAATCACTCAAGTGCAGGTTCATTATGAATTCGCCACTAACTTTCCATATATATATATATATATATATATATATATATATATATATATATATATATATATATATATATAAGATATATAGATAGGTAGACAGACAGAGAGAGAGAGAGGTGAAAACCACTAAGTTATACAAATACAAACAAACTTGTGGGAAAATAAAGAAAAGATAATGCTGAATAATGAGAAAGACCAGAGAATAATGAAATGACTAAAAAAAAAGAGAGGAAGTAGAGTGAGTGGATGGGTGAGAGGTGGGTGAGGCTTGTGTCCGACTGCCTCTGGTTCCTCTCACATCCACAACTGGGCATGGGTCACTTCCTAACCCCTGCAATCTTCCCTATCCCTCTTTGTGCAAATCTTTACCTCTAGCCTATTATAAATGCGAGGAAATAATAGTTTAATAATCGACAAGTATCCATTCTATCTTATGTCTTTTTCTTCTCTTTTTCACAGGCTTCCAAAATTCTTACGTAGACGACGCGCTAGGGAGCTCTTCCGAGTACTCTGGATACCAACAAAACATCTGCTAACTCTATGTAAAAAGACATTCATTTCTTCCTCAATATTCCGGCTGAATCATATCACAAATTCATAATCATTTTTGACCTATTCTGGTATACATGTATCTCGTTTTCAGTCTTCCTTTAGACTATGTGTCTCCTACAAAGTCCATATTCTTCGGTCTTCGTTTTCTATATATTCTCCCTATTTTTCTTACCTTCTTTTTCAGCAAAGGACTTCGCAGCGAATCACTTTCTACCACGTAATGACACGTCCATCCCATCGTAGTTAGCTCAGACGTCTGTAAGAACCACCAACCAGTGTGTACAGCCCTGCTAACGATCCCAACCTAATGTTTGTGTAACGATTGTTTGAACGCTTCCCACCCGTTATTCATACTGTTTATGGTGTCTGTACTCTTTCTTTGTCCTCTTTTAGACTGACTGAAGTGAATTCAATAAACCGCATATTATTATACTAGTCCTATTCATTTACTATCATCATTACTGATATGGTTTAAATAGTGACCATTTTTTTTATTATACTATTACTACTAATACTACTACTAATATCAATAATAATGATAGCAATGTAATAAATAATCCATTCTGAATATTCGCTGGGAAGGAAATTAGGAAGAAAAGATACCGAATCATTACGATTTGGAGAATATGGCGTAATGAAAGCACCAGCTGTCACTGCACGGCCCGTGAGGCTAGCGAAGTAGACCACAACCGAGGTAAGAATGACATACGGACGCACACGCTCGAAAGCAGTACTCTTCCCCTAAGACACAGGTGTAGATACATATATATATATATATATATATATATATATATATATATATATATATATATATATATATATATATAGTCTTGAAATATCTAAAAAAAAAAAAAATCATCGTTAATAACATACCGGTTTAGAATGTATTAAATCTTAAACCCAAGCTATAAAACCATGTTATGTTTAAAACCTGCGCGTCCCTGGGCGTAATATCCCGAGGGAGGCGTCACAAGCCGCCACGACCCACTAACTTCGGAGTTACGTGCATTAAAGTAATACTTCAGAGGGAAGGGAGGAGGGACAAACTCCAGAGCCTCCCGCGTCTCACCCCTGCTTGCTTTGGTGGGAGGCTTGGAGGAGGTGAGGTGAAAGACGGTGTAGAGAGAGAGAGAGAGAGAGAGAGAGAGAGAGAGAGAGAGAGAGAGAGAGAGAGAGAGAGGATGGGGTAGAATGTGAGGGAGGAAGGTGGTGGTAAAGGGAAGAAAAGAGTGGACCTAGGGCACAAAACAGAGAGGGAAAGAGGTAGTGAAGATAAGAGAATAAAAGAGGATGGGAAATATATGTAAATGAGACTTAAGAGAAAGACGCAGGGGATACTAAAAAGCAAAAATTTGGAGAAGGATGAATAAAAAAGGAGGAAGATAATGGTGGAATGAATGAATGAATGAAAGCAAGAGATGCTCCAGAGGCGACGAACTGAAGACCAGCTCGATGGAAGGTCCTGCTGAGGTACGGGGAAAAAAAGAAAGTCAGTCTTCCCCCCACATCTTAATGATTTTGTCGCTGCATATGTGCGAGTTGACCCCAAGTCATCTATACAGATCCTTAGCACGTACCGATTCTATCTTTCTCCTGGTGAAGTTTCTATTTCTCTCTTGCTAGCAGGAATGGCTGTATTTCCAGAGTGAGGAACTGTTTCCGCTCACGCGAGAGGAGTTATCCTTAAAGGTACGTGACAGAGGAGTTATTCTGTAGGGGAAGACGGCTCTTGTTTAGGTACACGGTAGGGTAGAAATGCGATTCCGGACGCGGGAGTGAATGATATCTTGCCCAAGGGAGGACGGCTTTGTTCACAGTTTACGGGACTATGAAGGTGTAGCCTAGGAAGGAAAAGGCTGCCGTTTCACTCTACTAGAGAAAAATTTTGGCACGGGAAAGGAGGGAGAAGGAAACAGCTTTTTTCAGCGCAGGGATAGATTCTTTTTTTGTGTGTGTGCAGGAGGTGAAGGTTACTCTTTCTGTGTACGGAAATGAGGATACTCAATATAAAGGAGAGGAAATATTTGGCAAGGTCGGCGGCTCTTGCCTGTGCATATAATGTTTTCCTTTCTGTCCTGTTATTCTCAGGTTCTCAGACTTCATATTCTCTCTTGTTTGCAGACCATACCTCTCCTTTCACTTCGTCTCCCTCTTGTTCGTTGTGTTGTTTGTTCCTATATTTCATCTGCATCGATCTGCATCTCGCCTTGACAAAACCTCAATGAACTCAGGCTAGGTCAGGATATGTCAGTGGAGTAAATGAAATCTGGATAAGTTTAATGCCTCCAAGACCCAATTCTTACCCATATCTCTATGGCAATTTTCTCAAGACTTTCTTCTCTCCTTTGACTGCTCTGTAATTCCATACCTGGTATTACTGGAACATTTACATTATACTGGGAACCCCACTTTATGGAAATAGGTAAGTCTGCCTCTAAGAAACTGGGTGTCTTGTTTAGATGTCGAAATTTCTTTTCTTCCGAAGAGCTGCTCCGTTCAATCAAAGGACAGATTCGTCCTCATTTGGAGTACTGTTGTCACATATCCAGGGTGGTTCTAGCTCGGCATCTTTACCGAACAGAGTCGAGTCGAAAGCGGTCCGACTTATAAACTGTCCAAGGCTAACCTCAAAACTCGACCCCCTCGCCTTACACCACAATGTTGCTTCACTTCCCCTCTTCTATGGGCGCTGCTTTGGTTTTTGCTCCCAAGAGCTGGCTGCTTGTGTGCCCCCACTCCTAGCTAGATCACACAATACTCGGCAACGTACTATGTCAAGTGATTACTGTGTGGCCGTCGGCAAGTTAAGGGTGGGTCGTTTTGATAGCTTTCTTTCCCTAAACCTCGAAGCATTGGAACTCTTTACCTTCTCATGTCCTTCCCAATAACTGTGACCAGACTTTCGAAGACAGGTTTTTCATTTCCTCCCTGATGCTTAAATACTTTTCCTAGTCTTTCTTTTTTTCTCTCTCTCCGTTTTATTACGTTATATTACAATGAAGGCCCGCCCTTGATGTTGGACTTTTGTTCGTAACAGTAACTTCAAAAAAATTTCTTTAATTTTCTTTCCGTTTTATGTACATAATACAATTGTTATTGTTCTTGTGTTTCTTATTCTATCTTGTTTCTGGAGATATATCAGTCTGTCAAACGATTATTCATATTCTTTTTATCTTTCTCCGTGTTCATCTTTTCCATCCCTCTATTTCCTCCTCTTACTCTATACTTTCCCTCCTGTTTTTCTCTTTTTTTCTTACTTCTTTGTAAGCCAGCTTTCACTTCTTCCTTTTTCTGACGCCTCTGCCACACCTCAAGTTTTGGCAACATTGAACCAAACAGGTTACTGCACCCGTCGTCCGAGAAGGTGCACAGGAGCGAACTGAGAGAGTGTATCTTACATTAAGCACGAGAAGGACCATCAAGTATCAACATGAGGATGAAGGGATAGTGAGCTAAAGCGTATCAAGCTTGATCGCCAGATGGAGGAGGAGGAGCAGGAGGAGGACGCCGACTCATCCAGAGTAGAATTAGACAAGAACGAGGTACCGATGGGACCGGCTTTATTAGCTGGAAAGTTAGCTATTGATTATCGGGTCGGGAGAGGTGGAGGAAAAGTTGACTTGCAGAAGTTTTTGGAAGTTACTTTTGTCGAGGACCAGAAACATCACTTCGTTACTGTTTTTAAGTCCAATCAACACACACACTTTCTTTTTATAAAATTGTGCTCGACTTTACAATGATGAACTTTGCAGTAATGACAAACATTTTTGTGCTTTTTGTGTTGAAGCAAGGACAATGTACTGTCCTAGTGCTCAAGGGTTACACCGTGGTGTTCAAGGGTCGTAGCGTTATGATCAAGTTTTATTGTCATCATTGCGAAGAGAAGGACTCTGCTTTAAAGTAAAAAAAAAAAAAAAAAAATAGATTACGAGTCCAACAAATTCAGCTACAAATTTACGTATCTTTCCTAATACCTCAATTAAACCATGAGTGTTCCAATAAAGCCATCTTAATACGGCAACATGTATGGCTCAAAAGCGTTTTGAGGTACGTTGTTTCTTTACATTGACTTTTAACCATTCAAAATCAATAGCGGGTAGTATTTTCATCACTTACTGAATATTCACGAAATTATAAACGAAAAGATGAAGGACGCCTGCTCTCATTCTGTTATGTACGAGCGACAGGCGGAGATAGACATTTGACAGTTTGGCTCTGAAGTGAAGGACGGAAGGAATTAGCTCGTTCGATGTAACTATTTTCTGGCGAGTCACCAACGATTCACGGTGTACTAGCTGTGAGGAAGGCAGAGGAGGGGATAAAGGAATGGGAGGAAAAAGGGAAGGGGGCGATAAGCATGGAAAGGGGATGGGTGAGGATCGGGGAAGAAGGGTAAACAAGTAGATGAAGAGGGAGTGTGGGAACTAAAGAGATCCTACAGCAGTACCACTCGCTACTGAGACCACAATAACCATACTCTCCCGGGCTCAGGTACTCCTCCCACCAGCACCAGTTACCCTTCACTCATACTGTAATGCTTCACTCGTGCTAATCCCACATCCACGCGTACCAGTCTCCTAATCACACCAGTCACTTCTCCATCACATCTTAATCACTCGCCTCCATCCATCGCACTTACATTCACAACCAACACCACACAATGACTATACCCCTGTATCCACGCCCTTCCACCCCACAATAGTCACCCTTCTATCGCCATTATTCATCTTTCCACCCATACTATCAATCTTTCTGCTCCTCTCTCCTCAAAGGACAACCAAAGCCACTCCACCCCCCCACCACAAAACCCTCTTCCATCCACATCAATCACTCCCACCTACACTCATCCCCCTCCACCGAAAAACAATCACCCCTCCAATTACAGCAGTTACACTTCAGCCATCCCCAATCCTGTCACTGAATAGGCGGCCGGGGATTCTCGTCAACCATAACAATGGAGTCTCCCTTTAAATTATTCAGATATATGCAACTAATGGCAGACATTGCATACGAATCAACCAGCAGGAATTTCGCTCATCGATGCTCCCTTAGCTGCAATGTAATGGCATCATCAAGGGGAAATCACTTCCACCAATCAGAAGACAGGATTCCACGGTGGTTCTACTCGTGACTGGACGACTCGTACGCAATACTTTGAACTGAAGGCGATGAAGGCCTATTTTTTTTTTTGAGTTTCTTTCTAGAGTTTGGTTTAAAAAGTTACATGTTAGGCTTCCCAGTGTAGCTGGAACAATTCATTGCCTTTTCTCTTTCGTCTGTTTTCTCTCGTATGACGAGACCCCTCGCCAAAGCACCAGGGTCGGTCATGGTCCACCTGGGAATAGAGTCAAGACAGCCCGTCTTTCAAACGTCTTCACGTCCGTCCTTATGAGCTCCGCGGTGTCAGCTGGTGAGCGAGCGTATCCGGCCTGAGCATACCCCGAAGTATGCTGATGAACTACCTCCCGAGTGTATTAGTATAGATCTTATGCCTATCCTCTCCCGTCGGGGAGACACCCCCGGAGAGGTGTAACACCACATACACACAAACATGTGTGAAAACACACACGAAAGATACTGGCATCGACACACACACACACACACACACACACTAGTAAGTATGAGCAATACGTTCTACGGAACGATATTATGACGTGGTAAAGAGAACCGTCCAACGATTATGTTGAAACGAATACAAAGACATACGACTCCTAAACGATCACAAAGATAAGCTGTATGATTATATCATACAAAAGACACCTTTTTTTTTTTTCCTCTCTTATTTACGGTCTTTTATATAACCAGCAAAAAAAAAAAAGAAAAGAATTTCGTTTTTCAAGATTTCCAAAATATAGTCCTGCGTGATGGGCATTTGCGAAAAAGTAAGACTGAAAAAAAGAAAATGTTTCACTCTGGTGACGCAGCTCACTAACAGGGATTAAGGAAAATCTGCATTTGGATTTGGACGACAAAATCATCCTGACAGCTTAAAGGCCTCGGACTCTGGCCGATATCTAGGCAATAAAAGTAAAACAGAATCACATTGCTGTAGTTTATATCTAAGGCTGTTCATGGCAACATCTGTCACCTCATTGAGCGTTTTATTGAGTTATATCGAACCGAAACCAAAGCTCCGCCTAGCGCCGTCAGACCAAGTCTCTCTCTCTCTCTCTCTCTCTCTCTCTCTCTCTCTCTCTCTCTCTCTCTCTCTCTCTCTCTCTTCCCTCTCTCTCTCTCTCTCTCTCTCTTCCCTCTCTCTCTCTCTCTCACTTCCCTCTCTCTCTCTCTCACTTCCCTCTCTCTCTCTCACTTCCCTCTCTCTCTCCCTTATTTCTCTCTCTAACTTCCCTCTCTCTCTCCCTTACCTCTCCCTCCCCTCTCTCTCTCTCTCTCTCTCTCTCTCTCTCTCTCTCTCTCTCTCTCTCTCTCTCTCCATAACAAGTATGGCTGCTGCAAACCATCATGATTCAATGGATACTTTCCATGCTCTCTGTGACCCAGGTTTTTTGTGATCCAGACAGCACGAACGAGACGGAAGGTAGCACAAACGTTCCCCAGACCGGACGAGCGTCTCCTCCTCCATAACAGAGTGAACCCGTAACGAAGACCACTACGCACAGACATGCCTGGCCTGCGGCAGAGGACCACAGACTGTGTTGGAGCAGCGGCAGCATGGAGGCAAAACCCGTTCTGACACGGTGTCCACAAGTTACTAGGGTTCCCTCAGAAGTTGTTTCTTCGAAAGACTTGTTTGCACTGAAACAGGTGCCATTGGTATATCTAATAACCACGTAATTCGCCAGACTTTGATAAGAATAAGGATGTAAGCGTTCACTCCGCCTCGTTACATCATCCGGGATCCCACGAATTGTAGGTTGGCACTGCTGCTGCATGGCCATACGTTCGAAAGTACAGCGGAAGCAGACATATGGCCGACATCTTTTTGGCTGGCCGAAGTCTTTCGTCATAATAGACGAAAAATTGTTCTGTAATCGCTATCTTCTTCGCTTCTCAGTTATCGAGTGTTTGAGCAATTTTCTTCCGTCATGTGGTCGACTGTCAAATATATTTTCAAGGTTATTCATCCCTCCCCCAAAAAATGGGTCACTGTCAAAGTAAACATCATACATTCGGCCATGTCAAGACATGCAACATGGTGCTGGGTACAGACAAGGACAAAATTCACCACAATTGGTTGTGGAACTACTTTTCAGAGCCAACAACCAATTACCCAATCTCGCCCCGACGGTCGAGCAGATTGTCCATTGGTCAGACCAGCTCAAAATTGATATGAATTTCTTTCCAGGCGATGATTGCTAATACTGGCCATGGGCTCACCCTGGCAAGAGCTTTTATTAATCGTCTCATACGCAAATGTTACACCTGGTAGTGTGCGTATACGGAGACACTCCTTATGAAAGAGTGAATTACTTTATTGCCATATCCAGTTGTACACACTTGGGTTATACCGTAATTGAACAATTAGATGTGAAAAAGGTGTATTAAGTGGTGAATTGAATCAAACATTACAGTATACTGTACCGTAGACAATATGTATTCCATTACATAGATGGAGGGGCGTTTGGAAAGATGAGTAAAAGTTGTGTGTGTGTGATTACCCCAGCCCAATAATTTCTTACATACGTATATCACATGTAACACACACACGTAATTGCGGTGCTTCATCCAGGTCGACCAACTAACTGATCTTGGTGATGAAACTGTGATCTCTTGTTCTAGATTTAAACTGAAGAAAATGTCGAGAAATCCACGCTCATACTCGTCGCCAGTTTTATGAGTTGTTACATCTGTATATACAGCATGAAGCTTTGTATTACGTGCGAATTCTTCGTCACGTCTCACGTACACATCAACTCCAGGTTCTGTTCGACTGCACTGGGGATCAACAATCTTATTTCCCAGGACGAAGGCGTGCGTCGGTCATGAGCCATCCCGCCAGTGTTGGTCGAGGCGCCACTGTACCGTTACGCGAACATCTACTTCACATACGACGGAAGCTAAGCATTACGCACACGGACCATACACCTAGAGAGAGAGAGAGAGAGAGAGAGAGAGAGAGAGAGAGAGAGAGAGAGGATATGGTCTTACAATTACCCCCCCCTCCAAAAAAAAAAAGGGGTGTTGGATATGTCTTGGTTCATGGATGCAGGTTGACGCTAACGGCATTTAATGACCCTGGCAGCTGATAGGCCTAGAGCCCAAACCAACCAACCAACCATCATGCAGCTGGTCTCACCACTTCTCTCCTCTCCACCAAGCCAGTTACGCTGCGTCTGCTAAAACATCTCTGCTATACAGGCATTCGCCTACTGTGCTCTACTGCATCTATCAAGTCAGAACAACGGCCTGTACAGCATTCGCATTTAAAAAAAAGAGCTCGACTCCAGCGCATCGCCTCCCACCTCTCCGTGTCTTGACCAGTATTCTACAAGCCGGGTACGACGCCTGCAGCGAACTTAGAACACTCAGCCATCAAGACTCTCAGCGCTCGACTTTTATACAGGACAGAGCCGCGCTCCAGTCATTGTTGAGCACGGCAATGATTAAGCTCGCCAGCTTCCCTCTACGGTGGCCGGCTCTATACAACGTCTATTTCTACAGAGCGTGCACTCGAGTTCCCGGTCTTGACAAAGCTACAGTGAATGTGGTGCTACAGTGAAGTCTCACCGCTTCCACAGGAAGAGGGACCTCAAGAATTTTGTATAGATCTACTCGGCTGAGAGTCAATGGTAACAACTATTTAGGACAGTAGAGCATTTGATACGCCATCAGTCAAACTGTAGTGTGTCAGGCAACGTGTTCGTCAGTTGTGGATAACTTGATCGGACAGGATAACCGAGTTCTCTATCAAAATAAGAGTTCTGATTTCCTTCACGTTCATTTCCTTGCTAAAGTGGTCCCTCCAGCTAGAAATAGCTTAGTTAGCTCGTTATTAAATATCTATACAACGTAAATATAATATTACTAACCACTGACTTTATAAACTGCTGAATTCTCATTAATAATCATTTTGTGATGTCATTTTTCTACGATTCCCATCGCTGGGATGTAATCATTATCGTGCATTCCTATATCGCACCTAATAACCAAGTGTCTTTGGAGTGTAATGTACTGCTGCTGTGAGGTTAGAAGAGTTGATCATTCATCATTCAGTGATTATTATTTCCTCCCGCTCAGTCACACACAGTGGTCGTCGACTAGCCGGGGTTAGGGTAGCGATCTTATGTCATCATTCTGCACGACCACTTAACTTCCTTCCTTCCTTCCTTCCTTAGTCATCTTACCTCAATGGTGTGTGTGTGTGTGTATGTGTGTGTGCGTTATTCCCTGTTTTGTGTACTGCGACACACACACGTACAACTCTGTGGTCGTGAAATTCTACGTGGAGGTGTCATAAAACATGTGCAACGAGTTGTTTACATATGTCATATAAGGATTAAGTACGGCCGTGTGGATTTTGCCACCTTGGTATGACGTCACGGCCTCGACGAATGGGCCTGAGCACGCGTATGGAGTATTAGCGGCATGGAACTCAGGTCTTACAAACTCTTGATAACAAAATAAATAACTTCACTAGTGTTTTTTTTTTTCTGGCAAATGTCGCAGAGCCTTGCACTCAATGCTTACTACAAACATGCCACCATTGTCAGGCAATCGCCCAGCGTCCATATGTTTGTAGGTGGCGACATAATTCAACAAGGACCGAACCTGTGTCCATTACTCACAGACGCTGAAGGCTTTAGATCATCCCCATAAATCTTTCATTATCAGACACGGTCCACACACTTACAGCGCTCGGGCTCAGAGAAGCGTCACTGAAGCATTAACTTGTTCATTTGTCAGTTATCCCGAAAGAAAACGACAAACCACCCGGAACTGTTCACTCAAATGCTTCCCTACAAATTCTCTTTTGTTGACAGACCTCTGGCAAGTCCTTGCCAAAGGTCTGGTTAGATGTAGCTTGTGCACCCCACCTGTCTGACGGCGACTTTTGTAGTTTCTACGAGCCACTTGCCTAAAATGTTGACACCGTCGTTCAACATGGTTTTGCTGTTTCTGCAAGCCACCTGTCTAGCACAGCTCCAGCTTCTACAAGCTACGTACTTAACATGGCTGTAGCTTTTACAATCAGTAAAACTGCTGCAGCTTGTGCAACCCCCCCACCCTCTCTCTTTCTTCGTCTGACATGGCTGCAGCTTCAACAAATAACCTAACATAGCTGTAGCTTCGACAAGCCACCTGACTAAAATGGCTACAGCATATACAAGCCACCCTTTAATATGGTTCCTGTTTCTACAAGCCACCTGTCTAACATAGCTCGAGCTTCAAGCCACTTAACAAGGCTGTAGCTTCTACATACGACCTGTCTAACATAGCTGCAGCTTCTACAAACCACCTTTTAACATAGCTGCAGTTTCTACAAGCCGCTTATCTTAGATGACTGTATCTTCTAAAAGCCACCTGTCTAATGTGGTTGCAGCTTCTACGAGCTCCCTGTCTAACGTGGTTGCAGCTTCTACGAGCTCTCTGTCTAACATAGCTCCATCCAGTATGAACCGCTTCTCTAACATGGCTATAGCTTCTACAAGTAAGGTCTGCCTTTGTGATCGAATTAGAAAGCCTTGAAGGAGCACGTCAAGTTCCTTGCCCTCCGATACAAAAGTTGGTTAACGAACTCCATCACATCAGCCCTACACAGGTCTCACTGGAGAGGTTTATCGCCATCGCCGACTGTCAAAACAAGTATACGTTCCTCCGAAGGCGCAATATGCATCAGCACTCTGGTGTTCTTACATGGGGGAAACAGAACGGCTAGAGAAGGTCTGACAGCAAAGGCACCTAAAATATAAGTGAAAGGTGTTTTGAGGAGGGCAGAACAGTCACTGGTCTGCACCCACATTAATTGTGAAGAGGATAAAAGACATAACGACCTTTAGATTCTCCTGGAACTATACTAACCAGATGATATGATAAAAAGAGAAGCATAATAGCAGAACAATACATCTCATCAGCAACAGGCAGAGGACCCTGTGGTACAAAGCCAAGCAAAGGAGAAATAAATAAGGCCACCGCTGGCATATCATATATATATATATATTATATATAAATACAGCGCTGGTGGCCGATTCACGTGAGAAACTGCAGAAGCTGGTGACTGAGTTTGGTAAAGTGTGTGAAAGAAGAAAGTCGAGAGTAAATGTGAATAAGAGCAAGGTTATTAGGTACAGTAGGGTTGAGGGACAAGTCATTTGGGACGAAAGTTTGAATGGAGAAAAACTGGAGGAAGTGAAGTGTTTTAGACATCTGGGAGTGGCTTTGGCAGCGGATGGAACCATGGAAGCGTGAGTCACAGGGTGCGGGAGGGGGCGAAAATTATGGGAGCGTTGAAAAATGTGTGAAAGTCGAGAACGTTATCTCAGAAAGCAAAAATGGGTATGTTTGAAGGAATAGTGGTTCCAACAATGTTATATGGTTGCGAAGCGTGGGCTATTGATAGGGTTGTGCGAAGGAGGGTGGATGTGTTGGAAATGAGATGTTTGAGGACAATACGTGATGTGAAGTGGTTTGATCGAGTAAGTATTGAAAGATTAAGAGAGATGAGTGTTAATAAAAAGAGTGTGGTTGAAAGAGCAGAAGAGGGTGTTTTGAAATTGTTTGGCCGCATGGAAAGAATGAGCGATGAAAGATTGACAAAGAGGATATGTGTGACAGAGGTGGAGGGAACGAGAAGTGGGAGACCAAATTGGAGGTGGAAGGATGGAATGAATAAGATTTTGAGCGATCGGGGCCTGAACATGCAGGAGGGTGAAAGGCGTGCAAGGAATAGAGTGAATTGGAACGATGTGGTATACCGAGGTCGACGTGCTGTCAATGGATTGAACCAGGGCATGTGAAGCGTCTGGAGTAAACTATGGAAAGTTTTGTTGGGCCTGGATGTGGAAAGGGCGCTGTGGCTTCGGTGCATTATACATGACAGCTAGAGACTGAGTGTGAACGAATGTGGCCTTTCTTATCTTTTCTTAGCGCTACCTTGCGCACGTGTGGGGGATGGGGTTGTCAATGTGTGGCGGGGTGGCGACGAGAATGAATAAAGGCAGCAGGTACAAATTATGTACATGCGTATATATGTCCGTGTATATATGTATACGTTGAAATGTATAGGTATGTGTATGTGCCTCTGTGGACATGTATGTGTATGCATGGGTATGTGGGTGGGTTGGACCATTCTTTAAGTCTCTTTCCTAGCACTACCTCGCTAACGCGTGAGACAGCGACATAGTATATTTTGCGCGTGATCAAGATATTCCAACGAGTCAGAGGGAAAATAAAACACGATAAGTTCCCAAGTGCACTTTCGTGTAATAATCGCATCATCAGGGGTGACACAAGAGAGAAATATAAGTCAGTAGATATGTTTTGGATAATCACATGTCTACCAAATGGCGTCATAGCTTCGTCTCTTCGATGTATATCTACTGATTTATATTTCTCTCGTGTCTCCCCTGATGATGCGATTATTACACGAAAGTGCACTTGGGAACTTATCGAGTTTCAATTTCCTCGTGGACTCATAGGTGTATATATATATATATATATATATATATATATATATATATATATATATATATATATTCAAAAACCATACAGACGGAGAAAAATAAATCATTTTCAGCCAAATGACAGGAATCAACAGTGAAAACCTTCCCATTATAAAGTTTTGGCCATATAATCAATGAGCAGATACAAACAACCAGTTTTCTTCGACCATGAGGTGAAACGGAATTTGGGAAATAAAAAGATCCAGTGACTTCATTCTTCTACAAAGGATGAGAATTTGGAGAGTTATCCATTTATCTATATGTCATTTTATTATCTAAATTAATCTTTTGATATGTTACAGGGTCTTATGAATTCGAAAAATATATAATTAGCATTTCATAAATACATACCTTCCTCCACACTCACTCGCCATAGTGTTCACTATGATAACACCGGGAAACTCATCTTCACTACACCCTCCATAAACTTAAATTCACTTGAAAGATCAGTGTCACTAAACCCTGTGTACCTTATGTCAATACACCTTGAACTTCATTACCCCTCATCTTCACTACACGAACACCACCATTTACGCTTATTTTCACTACACTTTTATCCTCATTGCATCCATTTTCACTGCACTTTCATCTTCACTACACAGTAATCGTTACCACAGACATAAGGGTCAGGTCGAAGGCCAACCTCACAACGTTCTCATCTTCATTACAGTCTAGACACCACTGGATTCCAGGATTGCTAGGGGGTTCTACTTGCTTCTTGTGCTTGTCTTTTTGTTTTTGACAGCTTTTGGCATGAACTTTGAAAAAACCTGTTTTCAACCACAATCAGTAAACCTTCTCAGGATTTACGCCATATTTCCACCTCATCTGTATGAATTACCAATGCCCATTTGCCCCGTCGCCGATGTTCTAATTTGTTCAGAATTTCTGTTACCCTATCAACCTCATTGAAAATTAATTTTTTCTTGTCTCAAGTCTGCCGATACTTCCTCAGCCGAGTTTAATTTTACGCCTATTTTAGTTTTTAATCTTCTTTAGTCACTCATCATCTTTGAAAAAGTATGAAAATATTTTCAATAATACAAAAATTCAACTTGCTCGAAGAATCGAGATTTTCCTTTCCTGTCATCAGTTTATAGGCTCTTGTGAATCTAAAGCTGGTACATTTTTATTCCAACTTTCCTTTATTTCCATCTAGATATATGAGTTCATATTGGTTCCCAAATCTCACTGTCTAAGATAAATACAGATTCCTTTCCGAGCAACATGGGAGAAAAAGTTCCATCACATCAAATAACAGACACAAAAGAAAAAACTCCTCCTCCAGATGCGGGAAACCTACTTAAAACAGACATAAAAGAGCCACAGGGGTGGCATGTTTCCAAATGCTCTGGAACTAAGCTAAGTCGGCACAAAGGAATACAGAAACCAAAATCAATGTCACTGGATAAGAAGAGTGATTTGCGAAACCTCCTTAAAAGAAAAAAGTAGGAATCACATTCTCAGGCACAAGTAACTGAAGGATGTGAAAATATACTAAACCCAGAGAAACGGAGAAGGTGGGAACCAGTTTCCAAGTCACTGGATCAGAGCGATTTACAAAATCTGAAAAGAAAGAAGGAAGAACCACATTCTGAGATAGAAGTATCTGAAGGCTGTGAAGATATGCTAAACCCACAGAAACGGAGAAGGGAGGACCCCGTTTCACATTCACTGGATCAAAGCCATTTACAAAATATGAAAAGAAAGAAGGAAGAACCACATTTTGAGATAGAAGTATCTGAAGGCTCTGAAGATATGCTAAACCCACAGAAACGGAGAAGGGAGGACCACGTTTCACATTCACTCGATGAAAGCCATTTACAAACTCTGAAAAGAAAGAAGGAAGAACCACATTATGAGATAGAAGTATCTGAAGGCTCTGAAGATATGCTAAACCCACAGAAACGGAGAAGGGAGGACCCCGTTTCACATTCACTCGATGAAAGCCATTTACAAACTCTGAAAAGAAAGAAGGAAGAACCACATTATGAGATAGAAGTATCTGAAGGCTCTGAAGATATGCTAAACCCACAGAAACGGAGAAGGGAGGACCCCGTTTCACATTCACTCGATGAAAGCCATTTACAAACTCTGAAAAGAAAGAAGGAAGAACCACATTCTGAGATAGAAGTATCTGAAGGCTCTGAAGATATGCTAAACCCACAGAAACGGAGAAGGGAGGACCCCGTTTCACATTCACTCGATCAAAGCCATTTACAAAATCTGAAAAGAAAGAAGGAAGAACCACATTCTGAAGTAGAAGTATCTGAAGGTTGTGAAAATACGGTAAACCCACAGAAACGTAGAAGGTAGGAGCCAGTTTTCCAGCCATAGGGTCAGAGTGATTTGCAAAAACTTAAAAGAAAGAGAGAACCAACACATTCTGAGGTACCTGAAAGCAGTGAAAACAAGGTAAACCCACAGAAACGGGGAAAGTAGGAGCCAATTTCACAGCCATAGGTTCAGATCGATTTGCGAAACATTCTTAAAACAAAGTTACAACCACGTTCTCAAATACATACTGTTGAAGGCTATGCAAAGAAGCCAAGCCCACGGAGACCGAGTAGAGATGGACAAATTTACCTGCCATTTGATCCAAACTGTGATTTGCGAAACCTCCTGAATTGGATGAAGAAACAAAGACATGTTCCGAACTACCGTGGGTATTAGCTGAACCAGCACAAACAGGGAAAATTCCTTAAAAGAAAAAACCACGAACCACACGATAAGGTCTATCATCATGGCAACAGATACATTCAAAAGCCACAGAAACGGAGAAAAATAAATCATTTTCAGCCAAATGACAGGAATCAACAGTGAAAACCTTCCCATTATAAAGTTTTGGCCAAATAAACAATGTGCTGATACAACAAACCAGTTTTCTTCGACCACGAGGAAAAACGGACTTGAGAAATAAAATGATCCAGTGACCTCATTCTTCTACAAAGGATGAGAATTTGGAGAGTTATCCATTTATCTACATTTCATTTTATTATCTAAATTAATCTTTTGATATGTTACAGGGTCTTATGAATTCGAAAAATATAATTAACATTTCGCAAATACATACCTTCCTCCACACTCACTCACCATCGTGTTCACTATGATAACACCGGGAAACTCATCTTCACTACACCCGCCATAAACTTAAATTCACTTGAAAGATCAGTGTCACTAAACCCTGTGTACCTTATGTCAATACACCATGAACTTCATTACCTCTCATCTTCACTACACGAGCACCACCATTCACGTTTATTTTCACTACGCTTTTATCCTCATTGCATTCATTTTCACTGCATTTTCATCTTCACTACACGGTAATCGTTACCACAGACATAAGGGTCAGGTCGAAGGCCAACCTCACAACGTTCTCATCTTCATTAAAGTCTAGACACCACTGGATTCCAGGATTGCTAGGGGGTTCTACTTGCTTCTTGTGCTTGTCTTTTTGTTTTTGACAGCTTTTGGCATGAACTTTGAAAATACTGTTTTCAACCACAATCAGTAAACCTTCTCAGGATTTCCGCCATATTTCCAACTCATCTGTATGAATTACCAATGCCCATTTGCCCCGTCGCCGATGTTCTAATTTGTCCAGAATTTCTGTTACCCTATCAACCTCATTGAAAATTAATTTTTTCTTGTCTCAAGTCTGCCGATACTTCCTCAGCCGAGTTTAATTTTACGCCTATTTTAGTTTTTAATCTTCTTTAGTCACTCTTGTCATCTTTGAAAAGGTATGAAAATATTTTCAATAATACAAAAATTCAACTTGCTCGAAGAATCGAGATTTTCCTTTCCTGTCATCAGTTTATAGGCTCTTGTGAATCTAAAGCTGGTACATTTTTATTCCAACTTTCCTTTATTTCCATCTAGATATATGAGTTCATATTGGTTCCCAAATCTCACTGTCTAAGATAAATACAGATTCCTTTCCGAGCAACATGGGAGAAAAAGTTCCATCACATCAAATAACAGACACAAAAGAAAAAACTCCTCCTCCAGATGCGGGAAACCTACTTAAAACAGACATCCAAGAGCCACAGGGGTGGCATGTTTCCAAATGCTCTGGAACTAAACTAAATCGGCACAAAGGAATACAGAAACCAAAATCAATGTCACTGGATAAGAAGAGTGATTTGCGAAACCTCCTTAAAAGAAAAAAGTAGGAATCACATTCTCAGGCACAAGTAACTGAAGGATGTGAAAATATACTAAACCCAGAGAAACGGAGAAGGGAGGACCCCGTTTCACATTCACTCGATCAAAGCCATTTACAAAATCTGAAAAGAAAGAAGGAAGAACCACATTCTGAGATAGAAGTATCTGAAGGCTGTGAAGATATGCTAAACCCACAGAAACGGAGAAGGGAGGACCCCGTTTCACATTCACCCGATCAAAGCCATTTACAAAATCTGAAAAGAAAGAAGGAAGAACCACATTCTGAGATAGAAGTATCTGAAGGCTCTGAAGATATGCTAAACCCACAGAAACGGAGGAGGGAGGACCCCGTTTCACATTCACTGGATCAAAGCCATTTACAAACTCTGAAAAGAAAGAAGGAAGAACCACATTATGAGATAGAAGTATCTGAAGGCTCTGAAGATATGCTAAACCCACAGAAACGGAGAAGGGAGGACCCCGTTTCACATTCACTCGATCAAAGCCATTTACAAACTCTGAAAAGAAAGAAGGAAGAATCACATTCTGAAGTAGGAGTATCTGAAGGTTGTGAAAATACGGTAAACCCACAGAAACGTAGAAGGTAGGAGCCAGTTTTCCAGCCATAGGGTGAGAGTGATTTGCAAAAACTTAAAAGAAAGAGAGAACCAACACATTCTGAGGTACCTGAAAGCAGTGAAAACAAGGTAAACCCACAGAAGCGGAGAAAGTAGGAGCCAATTTCACAGCCATAGGTTCAGATCGATTTGCGAAACATTCTTAAATCAAAGTTACAACCACGTTCTCAAATACATACTGTTGAAGGCTATGCAAAGAAGCCAAGCCCACGGAGACCGAGTAGAGATGGACAAATTTACCTGCCATTTGATCCAAACTGTGATTTGCGAAACCTCCTGAATTGGATGAAGAAACAAAGACATGTTCCGAACTACCGTGGGTATTAGCTGAACCAGCACAAACAGGGAAAATTCCTTAAAAGAAAAAACCACGAACCACATGATAAGGTCTATCATCATGGCAACAGATACATTCAAAAGCCACAGAAACGGAGAAAAATAAATCATTTTCAGCCAAATGACAGGAATCAACAGTGAAAACCTTCCCATTATAAAGTTTTGGCCACATAAACAATGTGCTGATAACAACAAACCAGTTTTCTTCGACCACGAGGAAAAACGGACTTGAGAAATAAAATGATCCAGTGACCTCATTCTTCTACAGAGGATGAGAATTTGTTAAGTTATCCATTTATCTATATGTCATTCTATTATCTAAAGTAACCTTTTGATATGTTACAGGGTCTTATGAATTAGAAAAATATATAAATAGCATTTCGTAAATACATACCTTCCTCCAAACTCACTCACCATAGTGTTCACTATGATAACAACACCGGGAAACTCACCTTCACTACACCCTCCATAAAACTAAATTCACTTGAAAGATCAGTGTCACTAAACCCTGTGTACCTTATGTCAATACATCATGAACTTCATTACCCCTCATCTTCACTACACGAGCACCACCATTCACGCTTATTTTCACTACACTTTTATCGTCATTGCATCCATTTTCACTGCACTTTCATCTTCACTACACGGTAATCGTTACAAAAGACATAAGGGTCAGGTCGAAGGCCAACCTCACAACGTTCTCATCTTCATTACAGTCTACACACCACTGGATTCCAGGATTGCTAGGGGGTTCTACTTGCTTCTTGTGCTTGTCTTTTTGTTTTTGACAGCTTTTGGCATGAACTTTGAAAAACCTGTTTTCAACCACAATCAGTAAACCTTCTCAGGAATTACGCCATATTTCCACCTCATCTGTATGAATTACCAATGCCCATTTGCCCCGTCGCCGATATTCTAATATGTTCAGAATTTCTGTTACCCTATCAACCTCATTGAAAATTATTTTTTTCTTGTCTCAAGTCTGCCGATACTTCCTCAGCCGAGTTTAATTTTACGCCTCTTTTAGTTTTTAATCTTCTTTAGTCACTCTTGTCATCTTTGAAAAGGTATGAAAATATTTTCAATAATACAAAAATTGAACTTGCTCGAAGAATCGATATTTTCCTTTCCTGTCATCAGTTTATAGGCTCTTGTGAATCTAAAGCTGGTACATTTTTATTCCAACTTTCCTTTATTTCCATCTAGATATATGAGTTCATATTGGTTCCCAAATCTCACTGTCTAAGATAAATACAGATTCCTTTCCGAGCAACATGGGAGAAAAAGTTCCATCACATCAAATAACAGACACAAAAGAAAAAACTCCTCCTCCAGATGCGGGAAACCTACTTAAAACAGACATCCAAGAGCCACAGGGGTGGCATGTTTCCAAATGCTCTGGAACTAAACTAAATCGGCACAAAGGAATACAGAAACCAAAATCAATGTCACTGGATAAGAAGAGTGATTTGCGAAACCTCCTTAAAAGAAAAAAGAAGGAATCACATTCTCAGGCACAAGTAACTGAAGGATGTGAAAATATACTAAACCCAGAGAAACGGAGAAGGTGGGAACCAGTTTCCCAGTCACTGGATCAGAGCGATTTACAAAATTTGAAAAGAAAGAAGGAAGAACCACATTCTGAGATAGAAGTATCTGAAGGCTCTGAAGATATGCTAAACCCACAGAAACGGAGAAGGGAGGACCACGTTTCACATTCACTGGATCAAAGCCATTTACAAACTCTGAAAAGAAAGAAAGAAGAATCACATTCTGAAGTAGAAGTATCTGAAGGTTGTGAAAATATGGTAAACCCACAGAAACGTAGAAGGTAGGAGCCAGTTTTCCAGCCATAGGGTCAGAGTGATTTGCAAAAACTTAAAAGAAAGAGAGAACCAACACATTCTGAGGTACCTGAAAGCAGTGAAAACAAGGTAAACCCACAGAAGCGGAGAAAGTAGGAGCCAATTTCACAGCCATAGGTTCAGATCGATTTGCGAAACATTCTTAAATCAAAGTTACAACCACGTTCTCAAATACATACTGTTGAAGGCTATGCAAAGAAGCCAAGCCCACGGAGACCGAGTAGAGATGGACAAATTTACCTGCCATTTGATCCAAACTGTGATTTGCGAAACCTCCTGAATTGGATGAAGAAACAAAGACATGTTCCGAACTACCGTGGGTATTAGCTGAACCAGCACAAACAGGGAAAATTCCTTAAAAGAAAAAACCACGAACCACATGATAAGGTCTATCATCATGGCAACAGATACATTCAAAAGCCACAGAAACGGAGAAAAATAAATCATTTTCAGCCAAATGACAGGAATCAACAGTGAAAACCTTCCCATTATAAAGTTTTGGCCACATAAACAATGTGCTGATAACAACAAACCACTTTTCTTCGACCACGAGGAAAAACGGACTTGAGAAATAAAATGATCCAGTGACCTCATTCTTCTACAGAGGATGAGAATTTGTTAAGGTATCCATTTATCTATATGTCATTCTATTATCTAAAGTAACCTTTTGATATGTTACAGGGTCTTATGAATTAGAAAAATATATAAATAGCATTTCGTAAATACATACCTTCCTCCAAACTCACTCACCATAGTGTTCACTATGATAACAACACCGGGAAACTCACCTTCACTACACCCTCCATAAAACTAAATTCACTTGAAAGATCAGTGTCACTAAACCCTGTGTACCTTATGTCAATACATCATGAACTTCATTACCCCTCATCTTCACTACACGAGCACCACCATTCACGCTTATTTTCACTACACTTTTATCCTCATTGCATCCATTTTCACTGCATTTTCATCTTCACTACACGGTAATCGTTACCACAGACATAAGGGTCAGGTCGAAGGCCAACCTCACAACGTTCTCATCTTCATTACAGTCTAGACAATACTGGATTCCAGGATTGCTAGGGGGTTCTACTTGCTTCTTGTGCTTGCCTTTTTGTTTTTGACAGCTTTTGGCATGAACTTTGAAAAACCTGTTTTCAACCACAATCAGTAAACCTTCTCAGGAATTACGCCATATTTCCACCTCATCTGTATGAATTACCAATGCCCATTTGCCCCGTCGCCGATATTCTAATATGATCAGAATTTCTGTTACCCTATCAACCTCATTGAAAATTAATTTTTTCTTGTCTCAAGTCTGCCGATACTTCCTCAGCCGAGTTTAATTTTACAGCTATTTTAGTTTTTAATCTTCTTTAGTCACTCTTGTCATCTTTGAAAAGGTATGAAAGTATTTTCAATAATACAAAAATTCAACTTGCTCGAAGAATCGAGATTTTCCTTTCCTGTCATCAGTTTACAGGCTCTTGTGAATCTAAATCTGGTACATTTTTATTCCAACTTTCCTTTATTTCCATCTAGATATATGAGTTCATATTGGTTCCCAAATCTCACTGTCTAAGATAAATACAGATTCCTTTCCGAGCAACATGGGAGAAAAAGTTCCATCACATCAAATAACAGACACAAAAGAAAAAACTCCTCCTTCAGATGCGGGAAACCTACTTAAAACAGACATCCAAGAGCCACAGGGGTGGCATGTTTCCAAATGCTCTGGAACTAAGCTAAATCGGCACAAAGGAATACAGAAACCAAAATCAATGTCACTGGATAAGAAGAGTGATTTGCGAAACCTCCTTAAAAGAAAAAAGTAGGAATCAAATTCTCAGGCACAAGTAACTGAAGGATGTGAAAATATACTAAACCCAGAGAAACGGAGAAGGTAGGAACCAGTTTCCCAGTCACTGGATCAGGGCGATTTACAAAATCTGAAAAGAAAGAAGGAAGAACCACACTCTGAGATAGAAGTATCTGAAGGCTCTGAAGATATGCTAAACCCACAGAAACGCAGAAGGGAGGACCCCGTTTCACATTCACTGGATCAAAGCCATTTACAAAATCTGAAAAGAAAGAAGGAAGAACCACATTCTGAGATAGAAGTATCTGAAGGCTCTGAAGATATGCTAAACCCACAGAAACGCAGAAGGGAGGACCCCGTTTCACATTCACTCGATCAAAGCCATTTACAAAATCTGAAAAGAAAGAAGGAAGAACTACATTCTGAGATAGAAGTATCTGAAGGCTCTGAAGATATGCTAAACCCACAGAAACGGAGAAGGGAGGACCACGTTTCACATTCACTCGATCAAAGCCATTTACAAAATCTGAAAAGAAAGAAGGAAGAACCACATTCTGAGATAGAAGTATCTGAAGGTTGTGAAAATACGGTAAGCCCACAGAAACGTAGAAGGTAGGAGCCAGTTTTCCAGCCATAGGGTCAGAGTGATTTGCAAAAACTTAAAAGAAAGAGATAACCAACACATTCTGAGGTACCTGAAAGAAGTGAAAACAAGGTAAACCCACAGAAACGGAGAAAGTAGGAGCCAATTTCACAGCCATAGGTTCAGATCGATTTGCGAAACATTCTTAAAACAAAGTTACAACCACGTTCTCAAATACATAATGTTGAAGGCTATGCAAAGAAGCCAAGCCCACGGAGACCGAGTAGAGATGGACAAATTTACCTGCCATTTGATCCAAACTGTGATTTGCGAAACCTCCTGAATTGGATGAAGAAACAAAGACATATTCCGAACTACCGTGGGTATTAGCTGAACCAGCACAAACAGGGAAAATTCCTTAAAAGAAAAAACCACGAACCACACGATAAGGTCTATCATCATGGCAACAGATACATTCAAAAGCCACAGAAACGGAGAAAAATAAATCATTTTCAGCCAAATGACAGGAATCAACAGTGAAAACCTTCCCATTATAAAGTTTTGGCCACATAAACAATGTGCTGATAACAACAAACCACTTTTCTTCGACCACGAGGAAAAACGGACTTGAGAAATAAAATGATCCAGTGACCTCATTCTTCTACAGAGGATGAGAATTTGTTAAGTTATCCATTTATCTATATGTCATTCTATTATCTAAAGTAACCTTTTGATATGTTGCAGGGTCTTATGAATTAGAAAAATATATAAATAGCATTTCGTAAATACATACCTTCCTCCAAACTCACTCACCATAGTGTTCACTATGATAACAACACCGGGAAACTCACCTTCACTACACCCTCCATAAAATTAAATTCACTTGAAAGATCAGTGTCACTAAACCCTGTGTACCTTATGTCAATACATCATGAACTTCATTACCCCTCATCTTCACTACACGAGCACCACCATTCACGCTTATTTTCACTACACTTTTATCGTCATTGCATCCATTTTCACTGCACTTTCATCTTCACTACACGGTAATCGTTACCAAAGACATAAGGGTCAGGTCGAAGGCCAACCTCACAACGTTCTCATCTTCATTACAGTCTAGACACCAGTGGATTCCAGGATTGCTAGGGGGTTCTACTTGCTTCTTGTGCTTGTCTTTTTGTTTTTGACAGCTTTTGGCATGAACTTTGAAAAACCTGTTTTCAACCACAATCAGTAAACCTTCTCAGGAATTACGCCATATTTCCACCTCATCTGTATGAATTACCAATGCCCATTTGCCCCGTCGCCGATGTTCTAATTTGTTCAGAATTTCTGTTACCCTATCAACCTCATTGAAAATTAATTTTTTCTTGTCTCAAGTCTGCCGATACTTCCTCAGCCGAGTTTAATTTTACAGCTATTTTAGTTTTTAATCTTCTTTAGTCACTCTTGTCATCTTTGAAAAGGTATGAAAATATTTTCAATAATACAAAAATTCAACTTGCTCGAAGAATCGAGATTTTCCTTTCCTGTCATCAGTTTATAGGCTCTTGTGAATCTAAAGCTGGTACATTTTTATTCCAACTTTCCTTTATTTCCATCTAGATATATGAGTTCATATTGGTTCCCAAATCTCACTGTCTAAGATAAATACAGATTCCTTTCCGAGCAACATGGGAGAAAAAGTTCCATCACATCAAATAACAGACACAAAAGAAAAAACTCCTCCTCCAGATGCGGGAAACCTACTTAAAACAGACATCCAAGAGCCACAGGGGTGGCATGTTTCCAAATGCTCTGGAACTAAACTAAATCGGCACAAAGGAATACAGAAACCAAAATCAATGTCACTGGATAAGAAGAGTGATTTGCGAAACCTCCTTAAAAGAAAAAAGAAGGAATCAAATTCTCAGGCACAAGTAACTGAAGGATGTGAAAATATACTAAACCCAGAGAAACGGAGAAGGTAGGAACCAGTTTCCAAGTCACTGGATCAGGGCGATTTACAAAATCTGAAAAGAAAGAAGGAAGAACCACACTCTGAGATAGAAGTATCTGAAGGCTCTGAAGATATGCTAAACCCACAGAAACGGAGAAGGGAGGACCACGTTTCACATTCACTGGATCAAAGCCATTTACAAAATCTGAAAAGAAAGAAGGAAGAACCACATTCTGAAGTAGAAGTATCTGAAGGTTGTGAAAATACGGTAAACCCACAGAAACGTAGAAGGTAGGAGCCAGTTTTCCAGCCATAGGGTCAGAGTGATTTGCAAAAACTTAAAAGAAAGAGAGAACCAACACATTCTGAGGTACCTGAAAGCAGTGAAAACAAGGTAAACCCACAGAAGCGTAGAAAGTAGGAGCCAATTTCACAGCCATAGGTTCAGATCGATTTGCGAAACATTCTTAAAACAAAGTTACAACCACGTTCTCAAATACATACTGTTGAAGGCTATGCAAAGAAGCCAAGCCCACGGAGACCGAGTAGAGATGGACAAATTTACCTGCCATTTGATCCAAACTGTGATTTGCGAAACCTCCTGAATTGGATGAAGAAACAAAGACATGTTCCGAACTACCGTGGGTATTAGCTGAACCAGCACAAACAGGGAAAATTCTTTAAAAGAAAAAACCACGAACCACACGATAAGGTCTATCATCATGGCAGCAGATACATTCAAAAGCCACAGAAACGGAGAAAAATAAATCATTTTCAGCCAAATGACAGGAATCAACAGTGAAAACTTTCCCATTATAAAGTTTTGGCCATATAAACTATGTGCTGATAACAACAAACCACTTTTCTTCGACCACCAGGAAAAACGGACTTGAGAAATAAAATGATCCAGTGACCTCATTCTTCTACAAAGGATGAGAATTTGTTAAGTTATCCATTTATCTATATGTCATTCTATTATCTAAAGTAATCTTTTGATATGTTGCAGGGTCTTATGAATTAGAAAAATATATAAATAGCATTTCGTAAATACATACCTTCCTCCACACTCACTCACCATCGTGTTCACTATGATAACACCGGGAAACTCATCTTCACTACACCCTCCATAAACTTCAAGTTACTTGAAAGATCAGTGTCACTGTACCCTAATCATTACCCCTTATCTCACCACACGAGCACCACCATTCACACATTTTCACTATACTTTTTTCCTCATTGCCCTCACATATTCATACTTGCTGCCTTTAACCTTTGTGTCGCCACCCCTCCACACATGAAATGGTACCCCTCTCCCTCCACACGCGCACGAGGTAGCGCTAGGAAAAGACAACAAAGGCCACATTCATTCAGACTCAGTCTCTAGCTGTCATGTGTAATGCACCGAAACCACAGCTCCCTTTTCACATCTAGGCCCCACAAAACTTCCCATGGTTTACCCCTAGTTCAATCCATGGACAGAACATCGTCTCCGGTATACCACATCGTTCCAGTTCACTATTCCTAGCACGCATTCCATCTTCCTGCATGTTCAGGCCACGAGCGCTCAAAATGTTTTTCACTTCATTCTTCCATCTCGAATTTGGTCTCGCACTTTTCTATGTTCCCTTCACCTCTGATACAAATATCCTTTGTCAATCTTTCCTCGCTCATTCTCTCCATGTAACCAAACCATTTCAATACACTCTCTTCTGCTGTCTCAACCACACTCGTTTTATTATCTCTCTTACCCTTTCATTACTTACTCGATCAAAGCACCTTACACCACATATTGTCCTCAAACATTTCATTTTCAACACATCCACCCTCCTCCGCACAACCCTATCTATAGCTCCTGCTATGCAACCATATAACATTGTTGGAACCACTACTCCTTCACATATACCCATTTTTGCTCTCCGAGATAACGTTCTCGCCTTTCACACATTCTTCAACGCTCCCAGAACCTTCGCCCCTTCCCCCACCCTGTGATTCACTTCCACTTCCATGGTTCTATCCGCTGATAAGTTCACTCCCAGATATCTAAAACATTTCACCACCAGTTTTTCCCCCATTCAAACTTACCTCTCAATTTATTATCCCTCAACCTTACTGAACCTAATAATCTTGCTCTTATTTACTCTCAGCTTCTTTCTTTTACACACATTACCAAACTCAGTCAACAACTTGTGCCGTTTCTCACACGAATCAGCCACAAACGCTGTATCATCAGCGAACAATCGATTCACTTCCCAAGCCCTCTCATCCACAACAGACTGCATACTTGCCCCTCTTTCCAAAACTCTTGCATTAGTCTCCCTAACAACCCCATCCATAAACAAATTAAACAGCCATGGACACATCATGTACCCTTGCCGCAAAGCAACATTCAATGGGAACCAATCACTTTCCTCTTCCTACTCGTACACATGCCTTACATCTTTGATAAAAACTGTTCATTGCTTCTAGCAACTTTCCTCCCACACCATGTACTAATACCTTCCACAGAGCATTTCTGTCAACTATCATATGCCTTCTCCAGATCCATAAATGCTACATACAAATCCATTTGCTTTTCTAAGTATTTCTCACATACATTCTTCAAAGCAAACACCTGATCCACACATCCTCTACCACTTCTGAAACCACACTGCTCTTCCCCAATCTGATGCTCTGTACATGCCTTCACCCTCTCAATACCCTCCTATATAATTTCCCAGGAATACTCAACAAGCTTATGCCTCTAATTTGACGACTCACTTTTATTCCCTTTGCCTTTGTACAATAGCACTATGTATGCATTCCGCCAATCCTCAGGCACCTCACAATGAGTCATACATACATTAAATATCCTTACCAACCAGTCAAAAATACAGTCACCCCCTTTTTTTCAATAACTTCCACTGCAATACCATCCAAACCCGCTGCCTTGCCGGCTTTCATCTTCCGCAAACATTTTACTACCTCTTCTCTATTTACCAAATCATTCTCCCTAACCCTCTCACTTTGCACACCACCTCGACCAAAACACCCTATATCTGCCACTCTATCATCAAACACATTCAACAAACCTTCAAAATATTCACTTCATCTCCTTCTCATATCACCACTACTTGTTTATCACCTCCCTATTTGCCCCCTTCACTGATGTTCCCATTTGTTCACTTGTCTTACGGATTTTATTTACCCCCTTCCAAAACATCTTTTTGTTCTCCCTAAAATCTAATAATACTCTCTCACCCCCCCCTTCCAAAACATCTTTTTGTTCTCCCTAAAATCTAATAATACTCTCTCACCCCAACTCTCATTTGCCCTCTTTTTCACCTCTTGCACCTTTCTCTTGACCTCTTGCCTCTTTCTTTTATACATTCCCAGTCATTTGCATTATTTCCCTGCTAAAATCGTCCACATGCCTCTCTCTTCTCTTTCACTAATAATCTTATTTCTTCATCCCACCACTCACTACCCTTTCTAATCCGCCCAACCACCACGTTTCTCATGCCACAAGCATCTTTTGCGGAAGCCACCACTGCTTCCCTAAATACATCTCATTCCTCCCTTACTCCCCTTACGTCCCTTGTTCACTTTTTTCCATTATGTACTCTGTCTCTCCATTATGTACTATGTCTCTCCTGGTACTTCCTCACACACGTCTCCCAAGCTCACTTACTCTCACCACGCTCTTCACCCAAACATTCTTTTCTGAAAGCCTCTACAAATCTTCACCTTCGCCTCCACAAGATGATCATACATCCTTCCAGTTGCACCTCTCAGCACATTAACATCCAAAAGTCTCTCTTTCGCGCGCCTATCAATTAACACACTCCAATAACGCTCTCTGGTCATCTCTCCTACTTACATACGTATACTTATGTACATCTCTCTTTTTAAACCAGGTATTCCCAATCACCAGTCTTTTTCAGCACATAAATCTACAAGCTCTTCATTTCTATTTACAACACTGAACGCTCCATGTACACCAATTATTCCCTCAACTGCCACATTACTCACCTTTGCATTCAAATCACCCATCACTATAACCCGGTCTCGTGTATCAAAACTACTAACACAGTCACTCAGCTGCTCCCAAAACACTTGCCTTTCATTATTTTTCTTCTCATGCCAAGGTGCATATACCCAATAATCATCCATCCCTCTCCATCCACTTCCAGTTTTACCCATATCAATCTAGAGTTTACTTTCTTACACTATCACATACTCCCACCACTCCTGTTCCAGTAGTAGTGCTACTCCACTTTACTCTCAAGACGTTCCCAAACCACTCTTCCCCTTTACCATTGAGCTTCGTTTCACTCAGAGCCAAAACATCCAGGTTCCTTTCCCCATACTACCTATCTCTCCTTTTTTCTCATCTTGGTTACATTCACACACATTTATATATTCCTAAGAGTCCACGGGGAAAATGAAACACAAGTTCCCAAGTGCATTCTCGTGTCATAATCACATCATCAGGGGAGACACAAGAGAGAAATATAACAAGTCAGTTGATATACATCTAAGAGACGAAGCTAAGACACCATTTGGTAAACATGTGATTCCAATATTTTATATATATATATATATATATATATATATATATATATAATGTAAAGAACCAGAACACGGGCCAAGACAGGTTACAACAGGTATCCGCAAATAAAGTATGAAAAGATTACCATATCTAGAAATCTCTATCTCTAGTAATGTCCCTTCCTTATAGTGACTTCAAGAAAGTCACCGACAGTTCGGGATCACTTGCTGCATATCAGTGAAATCACCGGATGGATGGGAAATGTCGAGGGGAAAATCTGGGACAGTTCTACTTCATATGGTCATGGAGAACTTGTGCTTCTAAAATGCCCCACAAAAAGTGAGGAAAGAAACTGATGTCACGAAACAATAGTCTTCCATACATATGACCAAGTTAGAAATAAAAAGGGGGAAAATATGTAGTTGCAAAACTATTATGGGTTTATCATCTTTCCGATACGAAGTATAATTTCCCAGGTGAGTGGGTTCCGGAATATGGAAGAGTTGCATTCAGAAAAATGATCTACAAAAGAAACGCGAATTAAATACAAATAAAAAAGTTAAAATATACCAGGAAAGATGTCAATAACAAGAGAGCGTCTATAAAAGTAAAACTGAAAAGGCATAAATATCTGTCGACACTAAATACAAGTTTATGAATCAACTGGTTATGGAAGTGAACCCGCTAAATCACCCAAGGTAGTAGTGAAGTATAAAAGAATTGAAGAATCTTAAATATAACATTTTAGTTCCTCGTTTTAGTAATGAATTTACTTTACTTGCCATGATGCTTATATCCTTTAATGCAAGTGTTGTCTTCAGTAACAGCAATACTATAAAGAACATCTTAACCAGGAATTTCACCAGAAAGTTCCGCAGGGTGCGTCGATAGAGAACCATGTAAGAATTGTTATTAGTTTTATTTTGGGTAGACTGGCAAGAATCTGTTAGACTTACGGAGCAAATGTAGTACAAGAAAAGGACAAGAATAAAATGCCCTGTTTAATGTCAAAAATTATGATCACTATTGATTGGAGTAATGCCATCTCAGTTATTAACCAACTTCTGTACCACGAGATATATCTTTGAATCTTCTATTAAGTACATAAAGAATTGTCACAATATTAGTGGTCTGTACAAATTGGATAGCTTTATCACAGATAAAATTTGTAAACAGTTTCCTTTCTTGTCCACAAAAGTTTTATAATACGCATGTTGCGTATTGGATGATGCACTACCCTCTGACCGAGTGAAAAGAACCATCACTTGTCCTCATACTGAAAGTAAGGAGTCACTTCCCCTCCGAGTGCTAGTTGTGTACGAATCGCCACTTCCTTTTCAGAGCCACATCCCGTGAGGTGCCACTTCTCATTCTAGGGATGAGGCTCCAGTTTCCCTCAAGGGAGAAGTGGGGCACTTTCCCTCACAGAGGATGTAGGGCACATCTTACAGAGATATAGGTACCACTTCTCACAGAGGGAGATAGTGGTAACTTCCTCTTACAGAGGGATGGTTGTCACTTCCCTTCATAGAAGGTGTGCGGCATATCCCATTCTCTAACCCTCTTTCACTCCCTCTCCCATTTCCTTTCAGGTGAGTACGGACGCATCATCTGGTACAGATGTCTCTCCTTCCCCCTGTTCTCCTCTCTGGGAAATCTGGGATTTGTCAGTCGGTAACACAGGGACGAGAATTTACTGTGGTCTGTCTGACGCATATGAGAGTGAGCGAGTTAAAGGGTTAAGGCATGTCCAGTGTTTCACGCTAAATTATCAAGACCTCTGATTTTATGTAAACACTTTAAGGTATGTGCGTGTGTGTGTGTGTGTCTGTGTGTGTGTGTGTGTGTGTGTGTGCGCGCGCGCGCGCAAAAGTTAGCTAAGCCAATCCTGCAAACGGATACACATTACGGAAAACACACCCAAGCACCTTAGAAGCACTTGTATCGGGGCATTATCTTCCCTATGATTTATGGACATAGGAGATAGATCTGGTAAGATGTCTATATTACTTGTCTGGTCCCTAGGTATATACTTGGCGGAACACCACTAACAGTGAAAATGCCTCCTGCACGACATGGCGAAACGGATCTTCACTCATGTTCCTACTACATTTACTGAGAACAAGAACTTACGGGCACAGAGAGAGAGAGAGAGAGAGAGAGAGAGAGAGAGAGAGAGAGAGAGAGAGAGAGAGAGAGAGAGAGAGAAATGAAGGCAGTGGATGAATGAAGAGACGACCCAGAAGAAAAGAAACGAAGCATTGAAGAGAATATGGAATAAAAAAGCTCATGGGAAGCCCGTGAAAGAGATATGGTGAAGCAGAACACAAAAGATGGAAGACCAAGCCCGCCTAATCCCTGGACAGATGGGTGCTATAGTTGGGATATGTATAAAGGATCACAAGACCTGACTTATCTATAGAGTCCAGCTTCAACAGGTTTCAACACCCAGAGAAAGGTGAAGCTGCTAAGGAAAGATGGATAACGACCCGGAAGCAGGCGCAGACTCTACCACCAGGGTTATGGGCGAGTTATCGTGAGAATCATCGTTGTGGTACACTCCACGGCCACAGAACCCCCATGTGGAGTATGGAACTTCCGAGAAAACAGAGGAATAAACAGAGGGAGAGGCAAACAGACAAGTCTTCATGACTGTACTCCAAGAGGCATAAGAAAGGAACACCATCATGCTACAAGGACTCTATAAACACGAAAACGTTAGAATAAGATGGAAGAGATCCGGGCCTTTAAGAGCTGATCTCACTCCACAACAGAGTGCGTAAATTCGCATCCATGCATCAACACTCATGAACTTTAATCTTACAAATCTTACAAAATCCCTTGCATAAAAAGCCTCCTCGCTGGAGCAATGCCGCGTTAGCAGCTTCCAGAGAAACTTGAACGAGATACTGCAGGTACAAGGCACCTGCTGTACGAGTTCTAAATTACAGTCCAGTACAAAATCGACTCAAGGAGACCGTTGCTGAGAGAACCTGCGTGTTAGCTGGATCACATATCAAACATGGAAGCTCCAAATCATTTCAAATAATCTAGTAAGCTGTCAAATTCGAAACCCTTAATGTTATCACTGATCTTAATATTCAAACTACTAGAAGCAAGACTTCAATCATTTGCAGAAAAGAAAAAAAAGCCAACGAACATGGAAACTTGCCTTAAAGATTCTCAAAGTTCAGCTCAAATAAAATTTTACCGGAAGCTTCCAACTTCCATCACTTGAGACGGAAATGGATAAGAAATACCATCAAAAGATGAGAGACTTCGAGAGAATGTTGGAGATATGAAAAGTTACACGAAGAGCATCGCTTCTTTGCTGTATCATAAGTTTGCCCTACGCCGACAGACAACGGAACCGACAGCCACAAACACCGCAAAACTTCTGATCCACAAGAAAAGGACCAGCACGAGTCTCTCGGATCGTGATTCAGACGGAAAGCAGATGGTCACAGGGACGAGACTATTGCCTAACACTTAACGCAGCGACGGGGAAGAGTCAACAAAATGGATTTCATCGCTAACCTTAAGACGTCTGGGGGGGAAAAAAAGAGGCAATGTGATTAAATCTGTCATGTACTTAGAAATCCTGTGACGGTCAAATACGCTGTCTGAAGACCCCCAGTCTTCAGAGTGCCTACGAAAGTAATCCTTCGCCAGACAGGCATAAATGGAAGACAACAAAACATCTCTGGGAAACACAGGTCCCACAAGGACGCTAGAAGAACATAGCATCAACGACTTGGGACACCAAGGGTGTTCAGCCCTGTGCAAACCATGAGGAAAGATCATCAAGGATCAGACCATGAGAATATCGTGGAAAACTACCCGAGGAGTGTAAATGATCAGTACAAGGCTTCGGCGGCTACGATGGTGTGAAGGTTCATCTAAAACACCATTAATGATCGCAGGAAGAAGAGATCAGTCTAGCTGGTCTCGACCGAGATGGCGGGAATGAGACCCCGATAATGGTATAAGGCATATGTAGGGTAAGGATAACGTGTATATATATATATATATATATATATATATATATATATATATATATATATATATCAAAACTACTGTGAGGAAACCTTAAAATTGCTGCAATATACTGTGAGCGGTGGATACCCGAGTGTGTAGTCATGGAGTCATTAGAAAGCCAAAATGGGATTAATATTCTGCAATACAACAGTCATCAGTACTAAGGAGGATCAACAACCTCCCTCGTATGACGGTGGAAGCACCGCGGCAAACCGTCTTCAACGACGTCAACGGGAAATGAATTCAAGACCAAGTGTGTACACCTCACGGCTCACAGTCACCCAGTATTTCGCGGGAGGAACAAGACCACAAATAGGGACGATGGCATAGTTGGATTGCATTCGTGCGCTGATGAAATGTAAAGTCAGTGTCCATCAAGCATAGCAGGAAAGACTGAGAAAGGTGGACCTCGGGAGTCCGTAAATACAACGACGCAAATGCCTTAGCTTGGCATTACAACCAGTAGTCCCTATATCAAGAGTTTTGTTTCCACAGCTGGAAGTTCAGTCATCAGTTTTTCACTTGAGTTACGCATGATTTACAGATGTATACGCCCCTCCCCCCACTCCACCCTGCGTTACGGCAGATGTATAACACCTGTTGTAGAGAACCAGTTACGAGTAGTGTCTTCTTCCATATGGCGAGAGAGAGAGAGAGAGAGAGAGAGAGAGAGAGAGAGAGAGGGCGGATACAGATGGTTCAAGACAGGCGAAAAAACGGTAGTTAATGAGGCAGAAATCCTCTGAATTATGGCGCTTATCTCTTTTTTTTTTTTTCCTCCACGCCTGCCCACTTTTTCCACCACCTGTTCTCTTCTTTCCTGACTTCATCATTCGTGCTGTTCATACTGTCCGTCTTCAGTGTTTAGAACTTTCCCTCCCTCCGTACTCCTGAGGCCCTCCACCTTTTCCCCAATTTATTTCCGAGCTTCTTATTTCCCTTACATTACTAGCTCTCTCTCTCTCTCTCTCTCTCTCTCTCTCTCTCTCTCTCTCTCTCTCTAATATATATATATATATATATATATATATATATATATATATATATATATATATATATATATAATTTCTTTTTCTAATCGTCGTCTTCCCCTCATTCACATTTTCCACCCTCTGTCTCTGTTTACTTACCCGTTCTTTCTCTTCTCTTCTGTATCCTCCTCAGCCCCTCTCCTCATGTTCATTATCCGTCCCATCCTCTTTTCTAATCTTCATCATCCCTTCCCCTCATCTTACCTTCATTATCCACTCTGCTCCCTCTTCCCATTTTCATTATGCACTCCTTCCCCTCGTCTCGTCTTCATTATCCTCCTCATCCTTATTTCCAGACAACCAAAGCAAATTAAAACCTTCATAGATGGACGCCGTGTAAGGAAAATATCAGCAGCGATTAAAGAATATAATATTCCTTTGTATGTCACGGGTAAATAACACAATGGAAACATTACGTAATGTGACAAGGGCGGATGGAAGCACAAATGAATAACTAGACGCTGAAATTAATATATCTTGTACCACTGCAATGGATAAACGATGGAATAAGATACTTCAAAACAAATAATGACGCATAGTTGGTAGCCTAGGAGGGCAAAATTATCCAGCACAGTTGGTAGACTACCTGGGCAAAATTATCCAGCACAGTTAGTAGACTTACTGGGCAAAATTGTTGTTTACACAGAGAACATATAAGGAAACACTTAAACACCACTGGGATTTAAAACAGTGACCTGGTAGCCATCTTTATGATCCGCCAATCATTCGAAGAGTTGAGATTTCCAGACAAGATGCGACTCTGTGAATTATTCATAATCACAACCGCTGCAGAGGAACATCAAAACTTATGGTCAAAGTAAAGGCGCGTTTATCATAGATGTTTTTGTCGAGGTGATATATATATATATATATATATATATATATATATATATATAGAGAGAGAGAGAGAGAGAGAGAGAGAGATCGCGTAGACCATGTCTGTTAAGGGATCGAACGATGAGCACAAGACTATTAACGCCCTTGTCAACAACAACAAAAAAATATCGACACTAATTGATAGATGATAATACAGACGTGGGCCAACAGTCGTCGGCACAAAGAACCTCTGATGTGTGTAACACAGTCCCCCCTTCCACTCAACTGTCAGTGTGGGGTATATACCGATCAAGCACGTCCCATGCAGCCCAAGCCTTCGGCTGCGCTGTAGTACACTTGCATCCTTCGCCAGACATAGAGGTAATGTAATGTCTAAATGACGATGTTATCCCAGTACTGAAACGTTATAGTGTCTGGGATAAGCTTAATGGAACCAACAGTAGAAGGGGGAACGTTCCAAATGGTTCTCTGTCCACTTGCTAAGCATGGATTGGTCTAATGACCTCAAGCTGGCACCACACTCACAGTGGCTGCCAGATTGGAAGACTTAGCAACGTACAGCTGGTAGGGTTTGAAAGGGGGGGGGATTCAACACCACATATTTTGCACCGGCACCTATCATCTCCTTACGATAATTATGACCCTGCTCACCTTCCTTGCCGACCAACCCTCTTCCTCTCATCTCCATTATCCATTCCCTTTCTTTCTTGCCAATCGCGGTAGCAGCCCTTATGCCCCTTTCCATCTTCGTAACCCACCCTCACTTTCCTATTCCTCACCTGCTCCTTTTACGTCAACTCCATCTTATCGCTGTTCATCCATTACAATAACCATGAATCCTGTATCTATCTATCTCTCTCCTTACCACATGGCTCCTTATTCACCTTCATTTTCCTTCTCACCTACTACGTCGTCTGGTCTTATTTTCCCTCCCCTCAAGACGTCCTCAGGTACGATGGGTGCGGACGGCCAACTCACCTGGAAAGGGAAAGAAACATCATCACACTATGCTTTAGGATTGGTGGACGTTAGCTAATGATATACAGAGTCCAGCAGCCAGCTAGCGTGATGGTCAGCGAAGATGAAGAGAAAGACGAACCTGTGTGTGCTTAATGATGTCCCTCTGTGATGATAAGATCGTTACATGACACTTAGGATGATCCACAATGCGACCAGTAAGATGGTTTGTCATGAGGATATTTCAAATCGTTCAATATAATAAGGGTAATGATGACTATTAGGAGAGATAAAGACAAGTGTAGGTTAATATCTATACGTTCTTCATGTACAGGAACGGAGAGAGATTTAAGTAGATGAATCAAGAGAGAGAGAGAGAGAATGGGGATGCTCTCTCGTATAAAAGTAACCGTGATGAATTATCACGCAAAAATAACATGCAGAATAATACTAGAAAAATATATAAGTATAGACAAAAATTTCTCCATTTTCTATGCTTTTCTATTTTCTTTTTGAAAAAGATTAAGACAGATGGTTCAGTAATAATTTACTATGGCCATAAATTAGTCTAGGAAAAAAAAAATTAAACTTAAATGATAATATTCAATACACCAAAACACAACTGAAGGTCAATAATATTGCGTAAGTGTACCATTATAGACGGTAGATTCCCTTTTTTTTTTATCAGCTTCGATATTCAAATTTCGAAATACGTGCGTCTTTAGAAAACCGTTACCGTTTTAGTGATTCGCGTGAGCCAGTCAATTAAAATTCATGGACTGGTTTGGTCTTGCTTAATTAGAGGGGTAACGAGATAAGACGAGGGGTCTGGTTCCTGGTGGAAGAGCCAAGGAAAGGTAAAAGGTCGTCTGGAGTGTCGAGTGATCGTTTCGAAAGTAGTTCCCATTTTCTTACCCAACCTTGTGTACTGCATCTGATATAACTCGGTCTACCATCGAATAAATCTTACATTTCTACCATTATGTAGCAGGAATATATATATATATATATATATATATATATATATATATATATATATATATATATATATATATATATCTCATCCACAGTTAGCTACAGTAACATGAAAATATGCCTTTATCCCTGACGACCTGAAAGCTTACAAGGAGTAAAACACCATGCACCATCTAGACGTCTCTCGTGTCCCGCCTATGGCAAGTGTATTCTCGTGTTCCGCCTATGGCAAGTGTATCCTTAAGGAACCACAGCTGATCAAGGAGGTACACAGCAATCAAGAGCTGTTTGCCAGATTATTTCTCGAGGTTTGGAAACGTTTCAAAGTTATGTCAAGTTACGTTTAGGCAGGATTCTGATAGGTTCGGCTTGGTTACGAGAGATTTCTTACGTTGGGCTTGGTAAGTTAGGTTAGGATTATGAGCATTCCTCGAGTTTGGTTACCTTTCCTGACCACAGCTGTATGATCTGTTTTAAAATAGTCAAAATTTTACGTATGCGATCTTCTTGGCAGAGATACTGTATAGCTTCATCTATCATTCGCGAGTGTAAGCCAAATGCTTTCAGTAAGGGAAAAGAAAATGGTTTCTGGAAGCAGTCAAGGGGAGGATATACACTGTGACCAGATCCTGTGCCTCCCCCACCAGCCCAGGGGTTTGGTGTGCTTCACACAAGCGCCCCAAGCACGTTAACTTTTTCGATGAAATCTCGTTCCAGCTGAGGTTGAAATAATATTTTCCTATCCAAAATTTTCCTAGAAAGTGAATCTAGAATTTGTTTTGCATCTGAAAAATTTGAATATTTATGTGCAACCACAATACGATAGAAATACATTTCTTTTTAACATTCTCGTGTAAAAATGTACAACTTTTACACAATCTATATAAGCTTTTCTGTAATAATGTCCATTGATTTCATTTGCATAAAGGCGTAAATAACAAGGAACAATTCCACCCACTTCAGTCGTGGGTGTCGCGGTCTCGTTCACCCACCACCAGCGTCAAACTGGTCCATAACTTCAACGAAAAATGGTTGGCCCCTCGTCTAGTTCACCCGACATGTTCAGTACAACTCTTGACCCGGTCGGATTGCAATATAACTTTTGTCCTCCAGTTGCTGCTGCCTCTTGTGACGAACGTTTGTGATCTTCGTACCATCACCAGCTAAATGTTTACGATTTCTCTAAAATTTGTACACTAGATGTAGGTAATTTAGGTTCATAGGTCATTTTCCACTGGTATGTATCCAGTTTTCATAAGGTAACGGTGAGGTAACACTGCCTAAGAACAAGCTAAAAAACAATCGTATGAACACAGTTACACTTGGCTACATCCATACGACGCCACTGTTCTGGGAGAACTAAACAAAGTTGGATCAAGGCGGATGTATCTAAGAAGTAAACTGTCCCAGACTGCCAGTATTACTGAACAGTTGTCAAATATTGCCATGAGCAACATCTTACCGGCAAGTTAGTAACAGGTGAACGAGAACGTGTAGCGAACAGAGAATGGACCAGGTTAACTAGTGAGTGACATCACAGAACGCGCATCCTCAAGTAACTACACTGCTTATACAGAACATCAAGGATCTGTTTACCGTCTGTCACCATTTGTAGAAATATGTACGTGACTTATGACAGTTGCTGCAACCGTTAACTCGTTCACTTTCAGAAATCAATCGTTAATCGATGGAATTCAGGGGACAGTGTACTTCTGATTTGCAGAAAGAGCAGCTATTCCACGCACGCAGACTCATCTGCCACCTTCCTCATCTGCCGGAATTATCATAAACTCTGGGCAAAGCAGACGACAGCCACACAACAGCCGGCAGCTGTGGTGCTATTTGACCGCCGAGGTGGCACCTGAAACGGGTACCAGATATCGCCAGACTGGCACCGCAACAGTCGGAGTGAATATCAACAGATCCTCCATGGTTGGAGGGATGTGGGAGCCGAGTAAGAGAGAGATCCAGCCGCCAGCGACGCTAATGACACTTTCAAAAGCCAGTGATCCACAACAAACACCAAAAAAAAAAAAAAATAAAAATGACTCCGTTGGAGGAGGAAGTTATTCAACAAGACTGTCCTCCCAGTGATATATATATATATATATATATATATATATATATATATATAGCCACGCTAAATGTGACACTTCACTTGTGGTGTATCTAGGAGCAGTCCTTCCTCATCGCCAGCCACTCGAAGTGAGGAGAGTACCATTAGCGTACTCCCACCTCCACAAAACGATAATATGGGGCGATTCATCATGATCTGCTCTTCTTACACGAGCGACAGACGATATATATAGAAATGTCCATTTGTTGATCATGAATGCAGATGGCTCAACCTATTATATAGCATGAGCTCTTCCGTGAACGAAACAAAAGCATCGGGAGTTTTAACATTTTGACAAAAGAGAGAGAGATCTCTTTATTGCAGTTCGACATTCATGAGTAATCAGGATCGGTAATTAATCCTCTTACTACCTTTATACTGCCGACCAATTAGCAATGAGACATTTACAGCAGCGAGCCAATCACTGATAAGCAGGTTATGGATGGCTACCAACGAACGAAGGGGGATGAGGCGGAAGGTGTAACCTCACAGAGAGACTAGGAAGTGCAATCTCTCTCTCTCTCTCTCTCTCTCTCTCTCTCTCTCTCTCTCTCTCTCTCTCTCTCTCTCTCTCTCTCTCTCTCTCTCATTGTAGTCTTAGTAGTAGTAGTAATTTCACTAATTATAATGACTATCATCATAACATTCTAGTAATAACTATAATCATATCAATTATAACAATAACAATGATGTAGTGATGATGAAATTCTAAATAACCTAACATCCATTACGGGGGCATGGAAGACACGAAGCAGATAAAATCTAGTTTAGATCTTTTAGTCAACAGGTAAGATGTGCGCACTCATACATGACCATCTACACGCACGCACATATATACACGTGCACACATGCGTGAATACAACACACACACCAGACAAATATACAAAGATGATAATAATGTGTAGCAGGAGTATATGGCAGTACATGAGGGAAGATAACAGGAGACCTGATGGTCCATAACAAAGCAGCCTGGATGAGAAAAAAATTCTTTATATAACAGAAGAGACAGGATAGGAAACCAGAACACATATCTCCACCCACCTCTCCATCCGTCTCAAATGCCGGCACACTTCACATCTCAGCAACAGAACACTTCTACTTACACACACCACTAACAGCACATCACACACCACTAACAGCACAGCACACACCACTAACAGCACAGCACATACCACTAACAGTACAGCACAACAGCACAGCACATACCACTAACAGTACAGCACATACCACTAACAGTACAGCACAACAGCACAGCACACACCACTAACAGTACAGCACACACCACTAACAGCACAGCACACACCACTAACAGTACAGCACACACCACTAACAGCACAGCACACACCACTAACAGCACAGCACACACCACTAACAGCACAGCACACACCACTAACAGCACAGCACACACCACTAACAGCACAGCACACACCACTAACAGCACAGCACACACCACTAACAGTACAGCACACACCACTAACAGCACAGCACACACCACTAACAGCACAGCACACACCACTAACAGCACAGCACACACCACTAACAGCACAGCACACGCCACTAACAGTACAGCACACGCTACTAACAGTACAGCACACGCCACTAACAGTACAGCACACCACCAACAGCACAGCACACGCCACTAACAGCACAGCACACCCCCTTGCATACCTCACTACCTGCACACCTCACCATCAGCACACCTCAGTAGCAGCACACCTCAACTGCACACCTAACTACCTGTACACCTGCACACTACCGCAACGTACCTTACCCTCCACATCCTTGACCAATACATTGACTCAATTTTTACTCGCCCAGTCGTATTACTTCCCCATCTGCCAATTAACTTCCCTCCTTTCGATTGCCATCGTCCCTCTCCTATTTTTTTCCGTAGGTCTGGTCAATACATTTACAGTTCCTTCTCACCCTATCCCATCCTCCCTCTCTTTTTTTTTTACCTAATTCCCTCCTCCCTTCGTCCTCCTGTCCTTCCCACCCATTCTCCCTCTATGAACAACTTCTTCAGTCACGCTAATTCCCCGTTTCCTCATCTTCGTCTTAAACAAGTCAGCAAGATGACCAAGTCTGCCACACACATGCAACAGGTGATCCAAATACGTCTTTCATGTAAAGGATACATCATGCACTAATGGATCCTTGTAAGCTTGACATACTACATCTTATCCACGTGATCACTCAGCAGCTGATTTAGGTACACCCGTCATGCTATAGATATAAATAAATCCACACGAATATCGTCCCGGAACACCGAGCGCACAAACCTCACCAGCCAATCCAAGCACCCACGCCACCCGATTAATGTTGGCAAGCCACGAAGCCTGAAGTCTGGGAATGATTATAGAGATCAGCGAGTAATGAAAGTGATTACGGCAGGATTAGAATTAGCAATGAGTAATTAAGTGATGGGATTATTAATCCCTCGCTCTCACGCTTCAGGTGTGCGCTGCTCGCTGCCGTTACGTCATAACAGGTGGACGTCAGTTGAACCGACCAACTGTTGATTGACTGATGCCAAGAACAAGATGTTTCTAGTCTTGGCGTTGATAATGTGTGTGTGTGTGTGTGTGTGTGTGTGTGTGTGTGTGTGTGTGTGTGTGTGTAATTATCTAACTGTCCAGTACGGGAGAGGAGCTATATACTCTCATAAAAGACCCCTTCTTTGGAACTTTATCAAACAATTTAGCAAGCCTTTGTATAGCTCCAGCATTTACAGTTTCACCACTCGGCTCTATATAGCCCACTCATTCATCACATCTTCCAAGTCTCTTGATTTCTTGTTAAGGACTTGGATCGCTTTGTCTTTCCATCTTCCAAAGAACTGTTCACAGCTGACGCCATCAAACTGGTGAACGACTCTTCAACCTTCCACTGAGGGTGTAAGTTTCTGACTTCTAACCTCAAGGTTGGTATCTCATTTCAGTATCAACATTGGTGTCGTCCGCTGGGCCTTCTATGTGATGCAACCTGAAACGCAAAACTTTCCTTCTTATTCGTAAATGCGTCACAACACTGCTAAGAACCATGCAGACAGCGCATGCTACCGATATTGCTTCCCACCGGATCCATTACAAGGTAACGATTTTGGCAACACTGTCGGCAACTGGGTGGAAATAACGATGCCATATCAGTTGTTCAACCCACCACCGGTCTGCACAAGCTGCTGTCCACATTGCCTCTAACCAGGTTACCAACAACGTTACACGGTGTCGTTTCACCTTCACATTTTTTGTGTTATGACAAAACGGACGAAGGATTTTGGACAATTACTCCAGGGATCTTGTCTTATATACTGGCAGCCCAGCTTCCCTTGTATCCACATTCCTCAATCTCAGTAAAATATCGAATGTAATGTAGACTGTACTGTATTCAAACCATTATGGCTCATCTTATTTATCATTTATTTCGAGATTAATTACTGTAGACAGCACGTACTATAAATGTTAACATATATATTAAGAAATGCGTCTTTCATTGTTGTTTACAGACCTCACCGACATAACAGAAGTCGTAATATTCTGGAATGAATACTACGCTGTATTAACGTGGACACTTTGGACCTAACCGTGATCTCTGTTCTACCCTGGGAATGCCACGCAACCAATACCCCTAAAATCTGCTTCCAGAGGCTAGACGAGGTGCATAGGTGCCGTAATTGTTTTTCTTGTGGGGAAGGCGCTGCATACTGATACGAGTCTAATTCACCCCAGTATAGGGGGTGCTTAACCCCCCTCGAGCGCCTCATCTTCCACTCCCCTCTTAGCCAGGGCGAAATCCTTTAGTAGTTTCGCCTTATTAACTCCCCTGCTTATCACCTCCTTTCACCCGCCCCCTTGCCCTCTGTTGTGATGTTATTTCCCTCCTCCTGTTTTACAGAACAAGAGGGAAGGAGCCTGAAATCCCTCCTTCACAATGTTCCCCTCAGCCTCCCCTTACCGCCTCCACACCCAGGTGTTTTTATTAAAAAGCACCTGCTCAGAAGACGTGCACAAGACTAGATGCCTGCCCAAAAGACGTGGACCACAACACCTGCTCAGAAGACGTGCACAAGACTAGATGCCTGCCCAAAAGACGTGGACCACAACACCTGCTCAGAAGACGTGCACAAGACTAGATGCCTGCCCAAAAGACGTGGACCACAACACCTGCTCAGAAGACGTGCACAAGACTAGATGCCTGCCCAAAAGACGTGGACCACAACACCTGCTCAGAAGACGTGCACAAGACTAGATGCCTGCCCAAAAGACGTGGACCACAACACCTGCTCAGAAGACGTGCACAAGACTAGATGCCTGCCCAAAAGACGTGGACCACAACACCTGCTCAGAAGACGTGCACAAGACTAGATGCCTGCCCAAAAGACGTGGACCACAACACCTGCTCAGAAGACGTGCACAAGACTAGATGCCTGCCCAAAAGACGTGGACCACAACACCTGCTCAGAAGACGTGCACAAGACTAGATGCCTGCCCAAAAGACGTGGACCACAACACCTGCTCAGAAGACGTGCACAAGACTAGATGCCTGCCCAAAAGACGTGGACCACAACACCTGCTCAGAAGACGTGCACAAGACTAGATGCCTGCCCAAAAGACGTGGACCACAACACCTGCTCAGAAGACGTGCACAAGACTAGATGCCTGCCCAAAAGACGTGGACCACAACACCTGCTCAGAAGACGTGCACAAGACTAGATGCCTGCCCAAAAGACGTGGACCACAACACCTGCTCAGAAGACGTGCACAAGACTAGATGCCTGCCCAAAAGACGTGGACCACAACACCTGCTCAGAAGACGTGCACAAGACTAGATGCCTGCCCAAAAGACGTGGACCACAACACCTGCTCAGAAGACGTGCACAAGACTAGATGCCTGCCCAAAAGACGTGGACCACAACACCTGCTCAGAAGACGTGCACAAGACTAGATGCCTGCCCAAAAGACGTGGACCACAACACCTGCTCAGAAGACGTGCACAAGACTAGATGCCTGCCCAAAAGACGTGGACCACAACACCTGCTCAGAAGACGTGCACAAGACTAGATGCCTGCCCAAAAGACGTGGACCACAACACCTGCTCAGAAGACGTGCACAAGACTAGATGCCTGCCCAAAAGACGTGGACCACAACACCTGCTCAGAAGACGTGCACAAGACTAGATGCCTGCCCAAAAGACGTGGACCACAACACCTGCTCAGAAGACGTGCACAAGACTAGATGCCTGCCCAAAAGACGTGGACCACAACACCTGCTCAGAAGACGTGCACAAGACTAGATGCCTGCCCAAAAGACGTGGACCACAACACCTGCTCAGAAGACGTGCACAAGACTAGATGCCTGCCCAAAAGACGTGGACCACAACACCTGCTCAGAAGACGTGCACAAGACTAGATGCCTGCCCAAAAGACGTGGACCACAACACCTGCTCAGAAGACGTGCACAAGACTAGATGCCTGCCCAAAAGACGTGGACCACAACACCTGCTCAGAAGACGTGCACAAGACTAGATGCCTGCCCAAAAGACGTGGACCACAACACCTGCTCAGAAGACGTGCACAAGACTAGATGCCTGCCCAAAAGACGTGGACCACAACACCTGCTCAGAAGACGTGCACAAGACTAGATGCCTGCCCAAAAGACGTGGACCACAACACCTGCTCAGAAGACGTGCACAAGACTAGATGCCTGCCCAAAAGACGTGGACCACAACACCTGCTCAGAAGACGTGCACAAGACTAGATGCCTGCCCAAAAGACGTGGACCACAACACCTGCTCAGAAGACGTGCACAAGACTAGATGCCTGCCCAAAAGACGTGGACCACAACACCTGCTCAGAAGACGTGCACAAGACTAGATGCCTGCCCAAAAGACGTGGACCACAACACCTGCTCAGAAGACGTGCACAAGACTAGATGCCTGCCCAAAAGACGTGGACCACAACACCTGCTCAGAAGACGTGCACAAGACTAGATGCCTGCCCAAAAGACGTGGACCACAACACCTGCTCAGAAGACGTGCACAAGACTAGATGCCTGCCCAAAAGACGTGGACCACAACACCTGCTCAGAAGACGTGCACAAGACTAGATGCCTGCCCAAAAGACGTGGACCACAACACCTGCTCAGAAGACGTGCACAAGACTAGATGCCTGCCCAAAAGACGTGGACCACAACACCTGCTCAGAAGACGTGCACAAGACTAGATGCCTGCCCAAAAGACGTGGACCACAACACCTGCTCAGAAGACGTGCACAAGACTAGATGCCTGCCCAAAAGACGTGGACCACAACACCTGCTCAGAAGACGTGCACAAGACTAGATGCCTGCCCAAAAGACGTGGACCACAACACCTGCTCAGAAGACGTGCACAAGACTAGATGCCTGCCCAAAAGACGTGGACCACAACACCTGCTCAGAAGACGTGCACAAGACTAGATGCCTGCCCAAAAGACGTGGACCACAACACCTGCTCAGAAGACGTGCACAAGACTAGATGCCTGCCCAAAAGACGTGGACCACAACACCTGCTCAGAAGACGTGCACAAGACTAGATGCCTGCCCAAAAGACGTGGACCACAACACCTGCTCAGAAGACGTGCACAAGACTAGATGCCTGCCCAAAAGACGTGGACCACAACACCTGCTCAGAAGACGTGCACAAGACTAGATGCCTGCCCAAAAGACGTGGACCACAACACCTGCTCAGAAGACGTGCACAAGACTAGATGCCTGCCCAAAAGACGTGGACCACAACACCTGCTCAGAAGACGTGCACAAGACTAGATGCCTGCCCAAAAGACGTGGACCACAACACCTGCTCAGAAGACGTGCACAAGACTAGATGCCTGCCCAAAAGACGTGGACCACAACACCTGCTCAGAAGACGTGCACAAGACTAGATGCCTGCCCAAAAGACGTGGACCACAACACCTGCTCAGAAGACGTGCACAAGACTAGATGCCTGCCCAAAAGACGTGGACCACAACACCTGCTCAGAAGACGTGCACAAGACTAGATGCCTGCCCAAAAGACGTGGACCACAACACCTGCTCAGAAGACGTGCACAAGACTAGATGCCTGCCCAAAAGACGTGGACCACAACACCTGCTCAGAAGACGTGCACAAGACTAGATGCCTGCCCAAAAGACGTGGACCACAACACCTGCTCAGAAGACGTGCACAAGACTAGATGCCTGCCCAAAAGACGTGGACCACAACACCTGCTCAGAAGACGTGCACAAGACTAGATGCCTGCCCAAAAGACGTGGACCACAACACCTGCTCAGAAGACGTGCACAAGACTAGATGCCTGCCCAAAAGACGTGGACCACAACACCTGCTCAGAAGACGTGCACAAGACTAGATGCCTGCCCAAAAGACGTGGACCACAACACCTGCTCAGAAGACGTGCACAAGACTAGATGCCTGCCCAAAAGACGTGGACCACAACACCTGCTCAGAAGACGTGCACAAGACTAGATGCCTGCCCAAAAGACGTGGACCACAACACCTGCTCAGAAGACGTGCACAAGACTAGATGCCTGCCCAAAAGACGTGGACCACAACACCTGCTCAGAAGACGTGCACAAGACTAGATGCCTGCCCAAAAGACGTGGACCACAACACCTGCTCAGAAGACGTGCACAAGACTAGATGCCTGCCCAAAAGACGTGGACCACAACACCTGCTCAGAAGACGTGCACAAGACTAGATGCCTGCCCAAAAGACGTGGACCACAACACCTGCTCAGAAGACGTGCACAAGACTAGATGCCTGCCCAAAAGACGTGGACCACAACACCTGCTCAGAAGACGTGCACAAGACTAGATGCCTGCCCAAAAGACGTGGACCACAACACCTGCTCAGAAGACGTGCACAAGACTAGATGCCTGCCCAAAAGACGTGGACCACAACACCTGCTCAGAAGACGTGCACAAGACTAGATGCCTGCCCAAAAGACGTGGACCACAACACCTGCTCAGAAGACGTGCACAAGACTAGATGCCTGCCCAAAAGACGTGGACCACAACACCTGCTCAGAAGACGTGCACAAGACTAGATGCCTGCCCAAAAGACGTGGACCACAACACCTGCTCAGAAGACGTGCACAAGACTAGATGCCTGCCCAAAAGACGTGGACCACAACACCTGCTCAGAAGACGTGCACAAGACTAGATGCCTGCCCAAAAGACGTGGACCACAACACCTGCTCAGAAGACGTGCACAAGACTAGATGCCTGCCCAAAAGACGTGGACCACAACACCTGCTCAGAAGACGTGCACAAGACTAGATGCCTGCCCAAAAGACGTGGACCACAACACCTGCTCAGAAGACGTGCACAAGACTAGATGCCTGCTCAAAAGACGGACCACAACACCTGCTCAGAAGACGTGCACAAGACTAGATGCCTGCCCAAAAGACGTGGACCACAACACCTGCTCACAAGATATGGTCACCAATACTTGCTCACGAGAAGTGGACGACGTTACCTGCATGCAAGACGTGGGTTTTAACATCTACTCACAGGATGAGTCTCAGCACTGATGAGATGTGGACACACACACATACCCGCTCATAAGACGTAAGTCATAAAGCAAGACGTTAGCCACGATTCTTGCTCACAAATCTTCAGGCAAAGCACCTACTCACAAGAAGTAAGCCACACAATGCCTGCTCACAAGACACTACTCGCAACACGAGACAGGCACACACAAGATGTAGGGCACCACAACACATCGCAAGAACCAAAATACCCGTTTCCAAAAAAAAAAAATCCGAATTATCAGCTCACAAGATGCGAGCTAAAACACCTGATCACAAGAAGTGGACAAAAATACCTGCTCATGAATCAATGCTCAGAGCATGATACACACTATCTACTCGCACACACAGTATTATTACATACGCTTTATGACATTTTCCTCACACAAATACTGAACCTTTCGTAAATGTCTTTTTCCCGTGAGAATGAGAGAGGTTTTCAACCCACAGGTTCGCAGCGGCGTTCGCCAGTTGCGGGAGGAGGAGGGGGGGGGAAGCATTTTACGTCACTAAGTGAAGTTTACATTCATTTAAATGTTAATTCAGGAAAACATTTCCAGAATTAAAAACATTCAGGAGAGGATAGAGTTGATGGAACTTCATTACTGCAGGCGGGACAATTGTTGCAATATATGCAAATCACTTGTCTAAATGGATTTCCAGGTTTGAGTGTGAAAAAGCGTAATTTAGAATATTTGTCCCGAAATCAACTTATATTCGTCAAAATCGTGATTATATATATATATATATATATATATATATTACAACAGGTTACAGTAAATGCAGGTGCTTCGCTAATGGCAACAAGGAAAGTGAAACACGTTAAGTTCCCAAGTGCACTTTCGTGTAATGATCACAGTCAGGGAAGATACAAGTATGAGGTAAAAGGCGTAGTACAGTCAGTTGATATACAAATAAGAGACGTAGTGAAAATGTCATTAGTAAACAAGCGTTACCAGATGGTGGTGTTTGGATGTGGCAACATGCCTGTCATAAAATTTTATAATGTGGACAGGAAAAGATACCAGTTTGCAAATTTTGCTGACGACGCAGCTATCAAGTTTGTATACACCTTCACAAATATTAATGTTACAATTCTTTGTGTATCTAATAATAGAAGATTCAGTGATATTTCTCGTGATCAAGGATTTACAGTTAACTGCATTAGCGTTACTCCAGTCAATACAACGGTCATGATTTTTAACATGATTAAACAAAGCACTTAATTCATGTTCTCTTCTAATACTGCATTTATGTTGCTTAAGTCAAAAAAAAGATCCTCAAGTCTGCCCAACCTAAAACATTACAGCTTTTACAAGGGATTCTGTAAACACAGCCAGCAGAATTTCTTTACCTACTAAATTCATCAATGAAAAATCTAGGATACTTTAACTTTGATCCATTTGAATATATCTTCTCAAACTCATCAGTAAATTCCGGACTGCATATACGCAAATCCCTAAGGAACATCGACCGGAATGACGCTAGTTTAACTCGTGTTGAGTCGAGTCATAATGAACATAAGAACAGTATTGGTGGGTTTTCTATATATGTTAAATTTGAACGTGTTTCTATCCCTGTAGATCATAAAATCTAAAAATGGTAATATACAATCATTTTCCACTTCCACAATAAATCTGACAAAAGGTACTGAATTGTTAAGAAAAACTTTTGCAAATATTCGTTTGTTGGTCAAACACAAACAACGTCTACACACCTAAACCAGATTGCCTTATCGCACAAGATATCCCTTAGTAATTTTGTTTCAAAGAATTCCATGTAAAGATTACTTAATACTGATGAAAGAGGGTTACACATCGCCATATCAAATCTCTTAGCATAATGTTCTCGTTAAAACCATTCCAATTAAAAGGAAAATCATATATATATAATATATATATATATATATATATATATATATATATATATATATATATATATATATATATATATATATATATATATATATATCAGATAGATACAAGAGTCAGGCAACAGTGGGTAGTACAAACACCACGAACAGTTCTTGTTATTTACGAGATTTTTGACAAAGCGGTTGGCCGTGGTGGCCATTTATACAAGTTGATGGAGTGTCGAATTCTTGGGGCAGTGGATGCAACTTGTGATCTCGAGGAAGAGAAACACTTCACTGAAAGTTCGTGGTTAGAATCTTCCTCAGTTTTATCTGCCGTTACCCAGATAGACGCAAGACCTCCGTTCCTCTCTCCTTTATCAATGTCATTACAAATATCATTCTCGAGTGAACGGTCCAGGGCTGGAAAGAAGTCTCATGCCACGGCTTGCAGGCTTCCTCAGTGGAGTGCTGTCATTCTGTACTCTTCCTAGGGAGCCCATCTTCTTGTCTCTTATCTACACATCGACAACTGTCATCGGCGTTACCCTCCACAACTCCTCCGGTAGCTGACCTACAAGACAGCTTCTGCTCGTGACTGACTGACTGACTGACTGACTGGAGCCTACAAGACAAGAGAACCGCATAAAGCCTGAGAACGAGTCGACGTTACGGGCAGTGTGTTTACAGAAGAGGGAAGAATACACAGTTGATATCGCCTGTAACGACACAGTCGAGTCTCGTCAGGTGTATACATCTCATCGCTAACTGCTTGTGACAGGTCCAGAGGCAGGCACAAACGCCACAAGCTGGGCATGACTGGTCCAGAGGCAAGCACAAACACCACAAGCTGGGCAAGACTGGTCCAGAGGCAAGCACAAACACCACTAGCTAGGCATGATTGGTCCAGAGTCAAGCACAAACACCACAAGCTGGGCAAGACTGGTCCAGAGGCAAGCACAAACACCACAAGCTGGGCATGACTGGTTCGGTAGCAGTATGGGAACTAGGCCTGACGACTATACATAACACCTCACATCAGGAGGCTGACGACACCCTGGTATTACTGGTGATCATCATGAACGAAATGGAAAACAGAAAACATTGTTAGAACGACAGACGGCACAACTGTATCCGTCCTAAGATTCTCTAATGGTTTTCTCTTTATGAAATATCAATTCAAGACATCCGCACTGTGGAGCAAAGGCGAAGACAGTACCGAAACGCACTGCCGGCCATGCAATACGTCAGTGTGACACATTTGACAAAGAAACTGGGAGGAAGACGCATCGCTCTCTCGCGCTCTCTCTCTCTCTCCCCCCTCTCCCTCCCTCCCTCCCTCTTCCTCTCTCTCTTCCTCTCTCTCTCTCCCTCTTCCTCTCTCTCTCTCCCTCTCCCTCTTCCTTCCTCCCTCTTCCTCCCTCCCTCTTCCTCCTCCCCCCTCTCTCTCTCTCTCTCTCTCTCTCTCTCTCTCTCTCTCTCTCTCTCTCTCTCTCTCCCTCCCTCCTCAGTGACATGAATACTGATGTGCCTGTCATTTACCATGTAACCAAATTCGTGGCAGCATATCATGAGTAGTCAAACTGTAACGTTATGTCGTTGCACGAACTGACGTGGAATGGTTGCGTGTTTACATCAAAGTTTTGCTTCATAGCTCCAGCGTCTGAGTAGTCTGCTTAAGATGCAAGGCGAGGACGAACAGCACAATGGCAGACATGCATTGGGAATGATGCTTTAAACTCTCATGTACTGCACCTGGATCTAGTCCAGTATGGATGGGAACACGTCGCCTCCCTCGCCCACAGCTGTACTAAATGACATTGAGATCGTACCTGCGGGTGTTACACATTTGATCACCTTCTGGGAGAAGTGGTAACGCGAGTCTTCTGTACCCTGTCATGCTGCCAGCTCCCAAAGTAGCTTTACCAGTCCAGCAGAGGCTAGATTGAAGTGATGGCCATGCCCAAGAAGATCATCTTGTTATAACTGAATGATTTTAATGATTAAGACTTTGGAAATAATTCTTTCACAAAGGAATGAAGAAAAAAACTCAAACCAACACACCGCTGGGCCCTTCAGAGGCTGTCTGTAATAGTGGAATAGATCAGGTTCAGAGACCAAGGAAGGAAGAGGAAAGAAATACGGAAATGACCAAGGGAAATACCAGTCAACTTATATATAACGAAGGAAGCGTAAGTAATGTTCGTTGTGGGTTTCAAGCTACGCATTTATCAAGTCTCTACCTAAACGTGTATATGTGGAACTCCTTTCAGCTTTCCTTATTGGTAAAAGATTCCTTATGCTAGCAATCCTACTGAAAAAAAAAAAATACAATAGTTCTTTGCCTCACTCGAACGAAACGTCTGCCTACGAGTTTGTACCCATCACCGCGACTGAAATCAGACATATCAGTACTTAAGTAACTTTGATCGAAATGATCAAAGCCTGTGAATACCTGCATCAAGATCACATCCTAACCTGCTCTTCATCAAGCTAAATAAGCCAAAGTCATCTCGTCCGCTTCGCACGCTTTGTTTCTCAGTTCAGGAACCACCTTGGCAGCTGGCCACTCTACACCTTCCATTCGATGCCATTTTCCCGAATAGGGGCGACCGAACCTGAATGCACTATTGTAAGAGAGGACGGAACAAGGCTAATTCAGAGAATCTGGTTCCGTGAAGCGCAAACTTCATAGAAATACCAAAGATTTCTCTAACAAAGACTATGTAGTGTTGGCCCAGTTGGTATCCCGGTACCAGACATTCCCTCTTCCTCTGGCTAACGTTCCCTGTTCCTCCTGCTACCCAAGTACCGGACGTTCCCTGTTCCTCCTGCTACCCAAGCACCGGACGTTCCCTGTTCCTCCTGCTACCCAAGTACCGGACGTTCCCTGTTCCTCCTGCTACCCAGGTACCGGACGTTCCCTGTTCCTCCTGCTACCCCGGTACCAGACGTTCCCTGTTCTTCGACCGTGAATTTGTGATTTGAAAAATGACGTTCCTCCTGACCGTAAATATCAGATCACGAATGCTCTTTTAATAGAGAAAAAATATGGCCTTCTTGACCATGTTTATTACATCACGACGACTCCTCTCTCGATATGTTATATAAGAGCAGGACAATTCTGTCCTTCCTTCACTATAAAGAATTATGCCAACTGTTAATGCGTTTAAGAATGAAGCTTCTATGCTCACTGATCCCGTATTCGCCAGTATCCTTCCATTGATATACTCACGTATGTACAAATTACTATTTTCCTTTTATCTCAACGTATTAATGACACACACACACACACACACACACACACACACACACGGGCTGAAGTCACATATGCATAATCAATGTTTCTCAGAACGAGGCTACTGCGTCAAGTTGTTGCTATGGTAGAGGAAGCTATGGTAATTGTAGGATGATAGCCTGCATGGGTTCGAATCCCGGGTGCGGCAGTCGGCCCACACACTCTCGGGGCAGATCGATGAACGGGTACCTGGCTTAGGTTGGCTGGTGTGTGTGTGTGTGTGTGTGTGTGTGTACACACACGAGCAAAATAATGTAGTACATACAATGTTAAGAGACGTAACAAAACAACTGTAAAAATTTCCGCAGCACACAAGCAGTAAACACAAAGTAATCACACACACAAACAAACAAACATTTACTCCCCCTGCGTCTCACAACGACCAGACAAGCAAAGGAATGACAGGAGCTTGCCTCAGGTAAATACATAAAGTGCAAGGCTGGACCCTGATGGCTCAATTATTCCAAAATCATCTCGGCTGGCGAGCAAATGGTTCTCCCGCGTCGTATAATGCCGCGTGACTAGGCAAACGACTCGAGAAGAATCTTCCGTCTCCCGCTAAATGTACCTTAACTTGTTGGTGTTCGAATGGCGGGAGTTACCGCTCGCTTTAGAAATTGTGCCGGAGGCTTATCCGTGGCGGGGGTGTACGGAGACGGCAGGCCGGTCTGCTGCTGTAGGGGCTTTAAGCCTACCAATCGCTTTCATCGTCAATGTCACGCCTCGTCCACCAAGAACCTGTGTCAAGACAGAGATCAGCAGGTATCAAGACTCTCCTCTGACTCCGAGAGCGAGGTGGCGGGAGTCAAGAGATAGGGAGACAGATCCCGTACACGGCGTTTTACGTACTACGAGGTGGTGTCAGGCAGTGGGCGAGTTGATGGATGAAGGTGCCTTCTGCACACAGCACCCTCCTGCAGGTGGGCTGGGGAGACGACGGAGAAGAACGAGATTGCAGTAGGTGATACAGCAAGTGGAGGATGCAATAAATAGTATGGGCAAGATATAGAGATAGTAGAAAGTGACGTATCACTGGATGGGAGAGTGATGTTACTGATAACAGGTGATGATAGAGGTGATAGTGCAACTCGTACATTAGTGGAATGGATGCAGAAGGGGAAGCAGCAAGAGATGTCGCAGAGAATAATGTGCCATAGGTGATACTAGGAGCGAAGTTACATTGGAATGACTCACTGGGGAAGCTGTAAGTGATGCAGCAATAAAGTGGCTGTTGCAGGTGATAAAGCGCCACCATACCGACTTGGTTTTGATGAAGGAATGAAAGGAAGTATTTTACATGTTCAGTGTCAACAGGCTGTAGACAACAGACGCCCAGTCTTGACTTAAGAGTGCTGATATGTCACGATTCCTGGTCGATACTTCCGCTTTTAGTAAGGAAACGTTCCTTGGTTGGAATTTCTATCTATTTCTGTACACCAGACTTCTTTTTCATTGTACTGTTTTATCCTCATTCTCTTCCTCTTTCCCCGCTTCTTATTCCAGGCCTGGTCCCGATGAAGGCTCTTGGCCATGACTGGAGCCGATGTCAGATAGAAGTGATGGGACGGTGAAATGGACCAAGAAGGACCCAGTGATGGGAAAGCTCAATGGGCGTAACCTACAACACTTCATTCTCATTTAGGGACGTCCAGTTTTAGCTCGACAGCTTAAACCCTGCACGTCTTAAACCTTCCGATGTCCTACAACCCTGCATGTCCTCAAACTTCCGATATCCAACAACCCTGCATGTCCTTAAACTTCCGATATCCTACAACCCTGTTTGTCTTAAAACTTCCGATATTGTACAACCTTGCACGTCCTACAACCCTGCACGTCCTTATGGAGTCCACATCCTATAACTCTTGTGTCCTAAACTCATCATACCCTGAAACTCGGCAAGTTCCCTTGGCGAAACAACCCACAACTTTGCATAACAGACACCCAGCACTCTGAACCATACATACAACCCTCCATCCATCTTACACCTTCCTGTATCACGAAGACCAACATGGTCTACAACGAAGCATGTTCTTCAATCTCCTGTACCTTGTGACCATCTGCCAGTTTACAGACACTCAATGTGCTCTACAAGATCCTTGCATTGTGGAACAATATGATCACGAATCCTCTTCTAAAACACAACATATTAAGCAGTCACTTCCCTTTCAAAACGTATGTAACACACATAACTTGAAGTTTCTGTAAATGCACGTCCTCCCCAGCCTAATTTCTACTCTCTTCGTGACCTACGACCTTCCATACCTCACGCCTCTGGCTTTGTGAGGAAGCTTCCCCTCGTCGGCTGAAGAATTAGATTGTAAATAGAAAAAAGACGATTTTCCCGTCAGAGATGAATGAATGGCGGGAGTTGGACACGCGTCGTAGTTGGATGGTAGCGAGAGCAAAACAAAGAATATTTGATTACAGACGAGGTAGTCTCTCTCTCTCTCTCTCTCTCTCTCTCTCTCTCTCTCTCTCTCTCTCTCTCTCTCTCTCTCTCTCTCTGTCTCCGCTCCTCTTGCTCTCCTCTGTAACTGCCCAAGTGCTTCCATTCATCATTCATTGTCGTCATTTTCGTTCTTGCGTGGAAAACGCTTTATGACGAAAGATGTCCGTGTTTATCCTTTCAGACAAATGAAGATATATCTGATCCATTAAGAACCAATCATGAACAGAAGTATATATATATGTATATATATACATATATATATAATCACAGGCAGCAGCGGCACACTCCAGGCCCAACTGTTGACCTGGAGCGTTTAAGACTGGTAGTATGTTTGGCGACTCCCGTCCACACTCAGCGTCGACCTTCGACGGATAAAATCATCACAAATAAAAATTGGACAACGTTGTACTCTCACTCGGAGTGTTGTGATCCTGCGTACATCTTGCGTACATCTTACAATATCTGGAGGACTTCTACAGAAACCTTCCTCCAAGGGGCTAATCAAGCACGAAAATGAACGCGAAACGAGTTGTGGTACACTCCATTACTATATGGTTTTTGACTTCTGTGAGGACCTCTCTCTCAATACATATACATACGTCTTCGTGAATTAGAAGGACCTCTCTCTCAATACATATGTCTTCATGATTAGGATAAGTTGATACCGTGTGATATAAATCAATCAGCTGAAAGCTTTGACATGTGACACCTTGAATGTACTTAAATCAACGACTGAACGCTTTAGGAAACTAATAGAATGGCCATTGAAAACGCAAGTGCATTGGACAGTATTAAAAAAGAAAAAAATGCACATTGTCTTAAAAGAAGAAAGAAAACGAGAGAGAAAAAAAGTCGCTTCCCTGAACATCTGGAATGAGGCTCTTCCGTCATTATCCCCAAATCGCTCTCATCGGAACCCCAGTGATGATGACGGTCCAAGATAGCGATAAAGAAAAGCTCCAGGTCTCGAACCTGTTCTAAGAACTGCCTTATCACGTGGGTTTATCTTGATCTGCGTTTGAGAGAGAGAGAGAGAGAGAGAGAGAGAGAGAGAGAGAGAGAGAGAGAGAGAGAGAGAGAGAGATTAATTTCATAAAATTCGTAACGCGCTTCACGGGAATTAGAATCCGGCCTTGGTGGATATAGTCTACCCTGGGATATATTTAGCCCGGAGGTTGGGGGGTCCCAGATATCCCCTACAGCGGTATAGGGGAGGAGGGAAGGAAGGAAGGGAGGGACTGAGCATGGGGGAAGATTATAGCCTCTAGAATAATCAGTTAAGCGAGGTGGTTGGGGGTGGGGGGGTGACTAACGCGATGATCGGATCTCCAGGATAATTGGAGAGGGTGTGGTCCCGGCCGTCCTGCTGTGTGTACAGGGAGGCGAGCGAGCGAGGCGCAGGGGAGGTGGAGGTGCTGCAGATAATGCTCCCTCTCTCTCTCTCTACTCCTTCTCCTCAATTTATCTTTCTGTAGAATATCATCACCAACCACCTCACAGACACACACAAACATATATATATATATATATATATATATATATATATATATATATATATATATATATATATATATATATATATAACCAACCTAAGAAGTTACAAGCACATTAACACAAAAGTTCTTGCATGCTACACAAGAGTCTAGAACAAGAGATGCACAACAGGAGGTTAGGCCAGGGAAGTGCACGGATGGATGCGACGATGCATTACCTCAACAATCAAATTTTAGACCCAAAGGAACAAGCGAAATAGATACGACCTTCGGGGAATCTACACACTTTTAGACTAAAAATGTAAAACAGGAATAAGAGGCAGGGGGCCACGAATGTAAAGCTGTCGTGCGTTGTTAAAGAATGGATAACATGCAATTGAACACACACACACACACACACACACAACGAACTAGAACACACATGTCGTCCCGAGTGTGTCACACAGAGGCTGCCACTGGGAAAATTTACGAGGTCTCCACATAATTCTCCCCCTTTATGTGGGTCACGTGAAGGAAGACACTTGCCCTGAAGCTTGAAGGATGACCAATACCTAATCAAAAACGGTCAAGATGGACAACTCGATCGTAAACCACAGATGATACGAGACTTTACTGCAGCGAGATGGAGACCAACATTGAGCAAAGCCGAACTCAGATGGTTCACACGAAAGTATTGGTAATGTTCGAGCAAATGTCTCGAGCTTATATGACCCCTCTAGGACGACGGCTCGAACCCTGGGCATAATGGAAGAAACTTGGATTGAAAGATTGAGACATCATACCCGAAGATCGCACAGCAGTGCTCAGGGATCAGACAGTCGAGCTCATGGACCGAACCGTCGTGCTCAAGGGTCGAACCGTTGAGCTCAAGGGTCGAACCGTCCAGCTCAAGGGTCGAACCGTCCAGCTCAAGGGTCGAACCGTCCAGCTCAAGGGTTGGACCATCGCAATCATAGGATTAGGCGAACGAATCATCTTGTAAACGAAGCAGCTATTACGCTAAATTTCCACCTGCTCGCAAGTTTCGAACAGTAACCAAAGTCACAGAAGTATGTCTGATCGTTCGTACGTTACAAGGTGTGAAAAAGAAAATAGTTTTAGGCGACGTAACGAAGGATTGCATCTGGGGTCGAAAAAAAAAAAAAAAAAAAATGCTCTCCATTAGAAACTTGCTGACCTGTAGCTCCGCATACAATCTTTTTCTTTCCATTTTCTTTTATGTAGGCGCCCAGGAGCCCAGACTGAAAATCTTTATTCCCATGTTTCTCCGAGATGGCAATAGATATCGAAATGGAAGCTGAGGGAATGCATTTATGCATCCAAGGAAGAACACTTGCCCACCTTTTTCCCATCCTTTTATACACGCAGATACACACACGCACAATATATATATATATATATATATATATATATATATATATATATATATATATATATATATATATATAGCTCTCAGACCTGGTTCTTTCTTAATTCATTTCTGCCACCTTCGTAATCTCAAATCAAATCTTCCCTCAGTAAAACGCAATTTATCCACATCTTCCCCAGATCTTTCCCCTGAAACCCAACTGTCCAAGGCTATGCTTCCGCTCTACACCATCAGAACAATAACTTTGATCTTTACCATCGACTCCGTTTCAAGAGTGGCTTTTGTGCTCACTGCGATGCAAAAAAAAAAACCAATTGATCGCCTCGTGGACCTCGAGTCTCGTAAATTTGTTCTTCCTGGATCAAAATGATTATAAATTGTAGAGAATTTGCTTTTCATTTTTTCCCCCTCCCCCAACGGTTCCTCAGCCTTGTGCAACTCTTCGACTACCTGGCTTACTGAAGCAGGGCACTGCTGTCTTCACACCCACGTCCTGAGATCCCGTCCATAACCAAAAGTATCTCCAGTAATATCTGTAACCCAACCTTTCAGATTATCTCTTCCGACCTGATCAATCTATGGCTAATTCTCCAACTGATAAAGGCACTCTTATGGTTGCTTTATTTCCCTCCGATTCCACTTTGAACGATTCTTCTTCTTCCACCACTCCTGCCCCATCTCCTCCTACTGACCCTAGGCTGTCTCCTATTTCTTCTTTCAGATTCTTCCCACTACTTTCCCAGCACCAGTCGGACTACGTGTATGGCCCAGACGGCATACCTCCTTGTGTGCCTCTGAATCTCCTCTCACTCTTGCTTGCCTATTCACCTCAATAAAAACCAGTTTTTTTTTCCTCGTTTAAAAGGGCCTTACAACGTAACCCACCCCTACGGAATGAGACCGTTCTAACCCTACTAACTATCACCCCCATTGCTCTCACTACTGTTCTCTTCAGTCTCTGAATCTCCCCTTTATACAGAGCAACCCATGTTGAAGAGGCTGGGAGACGATTCATGTTAAACAGGAGCCCAACATCCCTCTACTGGGATAGCAATCTCACCTCAGGACTCCTTATTCTCATGTTTATCACGGTCTATCTTGATACCAACTTTATGTGGAATCGGTAGAGGATTTGGTTCCATGGTTCACTGGACTTTACCATAATTTTATCTGTTGGGTCATTGTTCGTATCCAGAGGCTACCAACAGAAACTTTTAGCCATACTCACTGAAAAGGTTCACGGGCAAAATAATGACAGAGGTGGTCTGGGATTATAGTAAGACTTACACAAAACTCAGGCTTCAAAAAGCGAATAAGAACTGGGCCTGCGCAAGGTTAAGAAGTTTGAGGAAAGCTTTTATTAAAAAAAAGGCACCACCATAACAAGGAGGGCCTGTATACTCAAAAGAACTTTCAACATCAACCTCCGAGTCTGGTGCAGGTCATACGTGACATAGGCAATCTTTTTGTAGACGACACTCCAGAACCAAAGACCTTATAAATTCGCGACGTTCTTGATCAATCTGTGGTTAACACCATTCGCAATGTGCAGGTATACGGCAATCATTACATGTTAGTTCAGATACACTGCAACTGTTCTATACATGGTCCAGTCAGCACTCTTTACAACACTTTAGATGTCCAGCGCTCCGACTCAAAACCAAGGAAGGTGATAAGATCTCAAGTCTGAAGAGTGATGTGGACCTTTCCTCCCGACTTTACATTGTGGCACATCACAGCGAGGCAGATATATGCATCTACTTTGAAGTTTAAGGACCATCCATACCCAGTAATTCTATCTGACATAGGAAAGCGACGCTTGGGAATGAAGTCTGGAACATCGCATTTGATCAGAACGTCCCAACTCCTTTGACATCAAAGGTCTTTACTGGTGGGTGTGTGTGCTGCTGCGGTGCACTTCCTCTCCGAGCACAACATACCACAAACATCACTGGGAGACTATGCCAGTGACATCCACCCTCCCTGCATCACGAGACGACTAGTGTGTGCCAGTGGAGCTGATGTGGTCGTCTTGGACACCAACCTCAAGAACAGCATCGAAGAATCCACGTGGAAGAAAAGAAACTTGAGGCTTTAGGATTAAAGTTGCTGGTCCGAACAACGATCTTGGGAACCGGGAAGGCTTTCTGCATGATCCACTTAACAAGGAAGAGCTCTTAGCATTCCTACCTGACAAGACAAGGAGGCTGTTACCACACCTGATCAGAGATGTTATAAGAGTGACCGATTGCTGCATGCAAGGATGAGGAAGCGGTCATAAGAACGCCGTTTCATTTGCAGGATGCCTCACAGAATGGCTCTGCCACATGTTTGGTTCACACCGTGGACACCGATGTCAGTGTCCTTTTCCCTGGGAAGTTCCACCACTTGCGCACCATACACCCAACTACAGACACGCCGGCTACTTCCGGCGCAGGGAATAACTACACTTAACGTTTACATGGATTCTGTTTTCTAGAATCTGGTAGAAGACTTTTCCTTGTTACCCTATCGTCCATAGCCTCATAAGCTCTGATACCGAGTCGTCACCTTCACGGATATGGAAAAATTTCAGCAGGAAGCGGCTTGGAACTCCTACCCTGAAGTCACAGTTGCTTTCGTTTTCAAGGATAGAGAATCCATACTCCCAGCTGGGTGTTGATGCCAAGCGCTTTAAGCTGCTGGAGCACTATACAGTTGCCTAAACACTGTCAGCGAAGCAAACAGAGAAGTCCTCCCAGAATATTAAAACAAATAAATGCAAATAAATTCAGAGAGCAACAGACCAATGGGTCCTAACGAGGCTGTTTGTGATAGTGGAAGAGAACAGAAGCTCATGGATAAGAGTGGCAGAAGTAAAAAGACATTCACATTTTCCGGAGAGAAAAATTTCAGAGAGCTAAGGAGGCGCATATAATGTCGGTCGTGGATCTAACGCGAAATATTTATAGAGTCTATGCTTAAGCATATCTATGGTACTACCTCAACTGGAATATTATTCTACGTGTCAACAATCCTACTGAAGATGAAAACCATTCCTCCGACCCAAGGTGCTCTTGAGGAGCAATCAAAGCGCGTTGTCAACCAAGCGGCACACTGGACCATCAGTGACCTGACCCAGCAATATACCTCGTCGCCAGGGGGCTGGACACTGGACGAGGACATTCCAGTCTTGGCTTCCTGTACGAAGAACCACACCATCAAAACCTCTATGGAGTTGGTCGACTCCGGCTGCAAAGATCAGGGCGACCGTGGCAAGTGTGCGTGCAAGACGGCTCGCTGGCGATACTCTGACCTTTGCATCTGCTTTTGTGACAAATAGACGCAAAAATAACCCGAACATTTAGCTCGTGTAAAAATCTTTTATGCATTTATGCAACTTTGCAGCAATATCTTCAAGAGCGTTTGTATTTTCTTGACATTTTAACCGCCTGAAACTTGAATATCTTAGTATTCAATAAAGATAGAAGCAGGTGGTATGTGAAAACAAAGACTTCGCATAGCTCCACAAATACAAACATGACAGCACTGGGTCATACCAACTTCATCACAAAAAAAGGCGTAATTTTGTCTTGCTTTACATTTGAGGAAATTTTGAAAGCGCGCGTTTATATGCACTTTGTTCGTATTTATATACCTCTGCGTTGTACAGTTAGTTTCGGTAAATGCTATCTGGTGGTTGTGTGAGCCTGATAGGAAATGACCGGTGTAGACCCCGTTGCTCATCAACGTGAGACGAAGGGTATTCGAGTACATAGTATTCGAATAGTCATATCCCTATTAGGGGCGATCATAGCCTAGCGGTAGCGCTCCCGCCTGTTGCACAGGGGTTCGATCCTGGTTGTGGAGGTTTGTATGTTCTATGAAGGTGCGCGTTCATATGCACTTTGTTCGTGTGTGTATATATATCATAGTTATCTTTGTACACCTTTTGTCTGTACGCCAATAATCTTATACTATGTCCTAAATCTGCTTCTCTCAGTCTCAGGCCGTATGAAGTGAAGCGAAATAGAATATGTTCAAATGTTCCCTATAGACATACATGTCTTCATTTTCAGTTTCCTACCTTATTTTGACTGGCTTAAATGATTCATTCTACCTAAGGACAGAGAAGGTCATTTTCTATCGTCTTTACTTGGAGCTCGTGTCACTACTTCAGGATATGATACAATTTTGGCTCCTTGTTGTCTGTACTAAGGTCTTATAATTTCCAAAGTTCCTGGTTGGAGGTAAACTATTTCTCACTGTGAGGAAGGTTATAATACTATTGTTATGATTTAAGGTTTTGTTTTGAAACGGGTGATGGGCCAACGAATAAGAGGCTGTGCTGTTCGTATGCTGCATCCCGTCCTTGGCTTAAGTTTAATTTTTCTTCTTTTTCCATGGCATTTCCGTTAATTTTCGTTATTACGTAACACAGTAACATTAATTCCAAAGAACACTGTTTCACCACATGCCTTAATATGTGCTATATAAGGAGGAGATCAATGCGAAGTCAAGAGTCCGTCGAGCTGAACAATGTAAACACTAATTACGTGATGTCGTGGAATAAGGCCTATTCATCTCTTGGTCCAGGAGGTCTGAAGATAAGGCTATAATGATCTTCCTCGACTGTTGACTGTAGAGACGGGTCGTAGGAGCTCAAGATTTACGGAGTGAGGTGACCATGAGAAGGATAAGAAAGGAGGAAAAACGTAGGAGAGTTATCAAATCCCGTTTTCAACTGAGGTGCTGTGCATCCATCTTGCCACTGACCCACACGAGGTACGGAGGAACCACAGGATCAAAGTCCAGGAGTCGTGCCTCACCACATGATGTCCTCGACAAAAATGAACCATATAATTCACCAGGAATAGAACCGAGTTACTGGATATTTGAGGTATACCACTATCAACCCCTACGGTAATTCAGGCCATCAACGTCGAGGCATAACCACCAGTAGAATATTCTTTAAGAAACTTTCCTCTCCAGGTGCTCCCTACGGTTCTAAGACGGTTCACACACAAGCACTATATACGTTGCCCTTCTATGAGTAAGCATACAATGGGCGATTCAAAGCATTTGTTCTCTAAAGTTTTTAAAAGTACAAACTAGCTAACTGGCTGGTTATATCGGCTTTAAGCCTCCAAACTGTAAGAGTTATCAGAGCCACCATTTTAAACCACCACCACTTGAAAGAACTTAAAACCTCTTATGTGTTCCACATGATTTAAAAATCACACACACACACACACACACACACACACAGTCTACGAGTATGACCCATGTACAGAGAGTTACTAAGATCTAGATGTGTCCCAGCTATTGCTGTTGCGAAATTTCACTACAGTCATTCACTTTATACAAAACAATTGTCAAAAACTGAATGAAAATTAAAAGGTAAATTTTTATGACTATTTTGAAGGATCATACCAGAATCCCTTCTTCCTGGGTAAGAAATCAGTTATTGTGATAATGTTAGAAATGAAAATTTTAATTTCCACCGTTAAACGTACAGTACGATTAAACCCAACCAAGAACCAGATACGAGGAATATCATAACATGTCATCATGTCGGAAGACGTTCGTAATTGGAGAATTTAGTTTTGTTCCGTTTTCTTTGATTAAGTTCCCTGCTTTCCACAAGATCATTTTTCCTTAGCACCAGCAGGAGATATTGTTTAAAGACTGATATCCTTTTGATCTTTATACCCCAGAATACCCTTATCATCCTCGTCTTGTGGTCGAATGTAATAACCATACACAAGCAGACGAGCAGTTAACCTGCACGTCCTTAATAATGAGTACTTGGCAAACCTCTTGGTTTATATGATGGCCTGGTCTTCGATCTGGGTTATAAATGACCCATGGATGACACTAGTACTAGTCACAGGGATGATAATACATAAGATACAACCCCGTGGATGACACACGGTGACTGGGATGACTGTGATTAAAGGGCGAATCAAAACTCATTACTTTAAGATGTTATTGAAGTTATCTGTATTCACTCTGAACCTCCAATGGTGAAGTTTTATGGCTTGTAATGATGCGACTTATCTACTTTTTATCTTCCTAAGGATACATCACTACCATCCAGAGACAGAGGAATCATAGCTCTCATGGCCTGTGTTGTTTTGAGAAAGATATTGATCTCAACACTGCCAGTCGTTTTGTTAAAATTTGTAAACCTCTGTGCGTTACAGTGTCCCTCTCCTCCCACACACACAAAAATACGTGCTCAAAGTTGATGCACACACACGCACACAAACACATCTTGAGAGAGAGAGAGAGAGAGAGAGAGAGAAATCGGTACATTACACTTACATATCCCTGCAAGTGCACGGAAATCTACTGAACAGAATAGGCGCGAGTTCATCTACACCTGTCGTTGGCCCCAGCACTACACTGTAGGAGGAGGCAAGTTCGTCAAGGACTTGGGGTGAGGGTGAAGGGGGAAGAGTGGAGATGTTGAGGTAGCGAGGACAGACACACAAGGCCCTTGTACCATAGTATAAATACCCACCGACACTGAAATAAATACACACGTCACATTTATACATAGCTCTGCCGCCATCTGTCCCTCCCGTCTGTTCCTCTCTGCCGTCACTTTGCTTCTTTTTCCCGCCTGTTTCACCACTCCTGCCCACTTGGTCCCATAATTTTTCTCGTACGTGTCGCTACATTTCCCCCTTGTTAATTCTCAGACACGTTTTATCATACGTTATTCTACCACCACGACTCAGACAACCGCAGCTAAAGTTACAATAAGTAAAACTACAAATATCATAGTAACTCTATACTACACCACAATCAAAAACTATTATCACTACTACGACTAATGATAATGATAATACATGAAGTTATAAGGTAATATGCTATATCTAATATTGTAAATATTACTACTATTATCAGTTATTATTACTATCATTACTATCATTATTATTATTGTTATTATTATTATATTTGGGCTTTCCGGGCCTTTGTTTGCTAGCTCCCGCGCAAGGACAGAAATTACATCACACTCACGCTAGTGACATAGTTCGGATGCATACCACTGGCCAGCTGGCCGCTGACCTTTGGACTCGGGCCGAGTGTACGCTCCCAGCAACGTCAAAGAACGGTGGAATGACATTGTTCTGTGGTGTATCTACTATACTCCTCCATTTTTAGTCTTCAGACCTCCCACACTGCCAGGTCAACATTCCCCTCTCACCAGTAACACATTCTCAAGAAAATCTATCACCTCAACAGCAGCTACCGATTCCCATCTTACCAAGGAAATGATCGAATTATTGGCTTCTGTGTATGGCGTTCAACTTGTCGTACATCAGGCAACTTCCTTGGCGTATCTATAAATAAAGTCACTCGCTCTTACTATTTTCCTAGTCATAGCTCACACGTTTCTCTGTTACAACCTTCCTGTTCAAAATATTTTTTCTAAGAATGTACCATCTCAGAAGCCATTACTTTGTCATGCCAAGGATATGGATGAATCATAACATTGCTCAATACAGAATTTGTCCCGTGGAAAAAAAAAAATGTACTTTTGCACGCTGAATCTAGTGTTTTCAGAATTTCTCTATCATCCATAGTTTTTTCGTTCCAGCATACTCATCATTAAGTACAGTACCTATATACCAGTGCTCTATGAAGCACTTGAAATAAGAAGTTTGACGAACAGCTATTTTCAATGCGAAGTGCAGTGGCTTCTTTTTGAAAGCACAAGCCTAGATAACAGAGTCACCAGGGGCCTGGTGAAACACGACGGGGAAATGTAAGGACATTCAACCCGTGGCCACTCCTGAGTAGCAGTTCTCTGTCAGTTGCAGGCTAGAACTCAATGTGTAAACTGTCTTTTCCACTTTGTTGACAGATTGTGCTTTTTGTGTATTCAAGTGTTGTGCTGATACCCCATCCACCATTATGTGGCCGAGAATCTGTGTAAATTGTCCGAATTCTCCCAGCTACATCTGCGGTGAACTGACATTCATATCGCTAAAACGTTCTGTCACACCTCTCATTAGAAATTGCTATGAGCATCACTTTGATTGTAAAGTGGGTGACCAGGATTAAAGTTGGGCCCCTTATATTTGTTGCGTCACATGTGTCAGGCTTCTCACAGCTTGGGCAAAAGGTTCATGCTGTATGCCTTTTGGCTATTCCCATGGTTTGGAGAGAACCCAAAGATCACGCTTCGAACTGCTACTTCCGCCTGACAAATATAAGTGGTATATCAACAATCCACGTATACTGTTAAATATCCTAGTTTACCATCTGCTATGAGACCTGTACCTCACGGTCAGGAATTACCTGTGCCAGAGCCTCCAAGAAATAAGACAGTGACGGTGAGTCTGGTGATGGGAAAGTAGACCAAGTAGAAGACAATACGGATCCAACATTTGAAGGAGATCAGATCCATGATCTCGTCCGCAATCTATATTTGTCTAAGAAGAATGCCGAACTTCTGGGTTCCAGGTTAAAGGGCTGGAATCTTCTCCAAAATGAAACGAAGGTTTGTTTTCATCGTGATCGCCAAGCCATTTTCAAAGAACTTTTATCCCTTGAAGATGGTCTGGTGTTTTGCAATGATGCTCGTTGGCCACGAATATAACAGATAAGTGGCGCTTGTTTATCGACGCAGAAGTAAGCTTGAAAACGGTTCTATTCCACAAAAATAAGTTCTCCTCCGTTCCTCTGGCTCACGCACCTAACATGAAGGAATCGCATGGTAACATGAAGCTTCTTTTGGAGAAAAGTAAGTATGGGGACTAAGTGGAATGAATGTGGTGACTTAAAAGGTCGTGGTACTTTTACTCTGAATACAATTGGGTTTCACGAAGTTCTTTTGTTTCCTCAAACAAGTCAATATGTAAAGAAACTGTGGCCAAAACAAACCTCGTTGACTCCGTTGAAGAAGAATGTCACCAATCTTCCTCTTCTCGATCCTGAGAAAATTTATCTACCTCCTTTGCACAATAAGCTCGGGTTGAGGATGAACTTCGTCAAAAGTAGGGATTCATATATTGGAAGAATAAATTCCCTAGAATCAATGATGCAAGAAACGAGGGTATTTTTGTAGGACCACAGATCAGGAACCGCTTCGAGATGAAATTTTCCCTGAAGAGGTACATAAAAGTTGAAAAAAAAACGGCATGGCTGTCGTTTAAAAGAGTCTGCAAAGATTATGGAGGGAATAAGAGATCAGAAAACCATTGTGAAGATGTAAAAGATCTGTTGACTTCATATCTAGAAACGGGAGAGACTTGGGCGATAAGAAGTGGTCATCCATTCAGTAAGAATCAGGTCAAGAGGGTTTTGACCATGTGTGGGGAAACTGAACAATCCGTGATACATGAAGTTGTCCCCCTCATATCAAGTTTGCCGGGTGGTAGCCCACGCAGTAAATGATGGTGCCACTCTGGCGTGGGTGAAACTTGGGCGAAAACTCAACCCATAACACATCCAGGGATCCTCAGGCACGGCCATTGTCGGCTGGGTCGAACGTAGGTCTTCGTGACACAGGACTGGCACATCTGCCACACACTCTGATGTACGACGGTGGCAGAAGAGAATGTAGTCACTCAAGGTACAAAGATCAAAAGTACTCTTCCAGACCCCTGTAATTACCATGACCACCTGGCTGTGAACTGACGTGGTGGTGGCGGTAGTAGTTAGGACCTCCGTCTCGTCAGGCAGGGAGGTGACATTCGACTGCGACACGGTCGGCAGGCTGTATCACTTCCTTTGATCAAAACCTCAAATGTCTCGGGCGTTGCTGGGGTGCGTGGCCTTCTCTTGGTAATTAATGTTTCAATTGCTTTCACATGACTGTGCCTACGCTTACCTCTGGCATGCAATACACTTAACGATTCCAACTCCTGACGAACTTACGTCGGGATAACTGTTACTGCTCGGCAGACGACAGAGCTGTGTGCTGGTGCAGGTCAGTGTCGTGTTGGTGTTAATGCTTCGAGACCAGAGTCCGGACCGTGTGACCATAGGCACCGTTGGTAAACATGATCAGTGTCTGTTCATTGTACAGTCATCTACATCTCTCACTAATATATTCGCTGGAATTTGACAATCTCGCGTGATTCTTTTTTATTTTCATGTTTGCCAAGACGACACGAGCACCTAAGGCCCTAATCAAGACCCTCCCATTAGCGCTATATATCAACACGTGTAATTCAATTTCAATAGTTTATTCCGTGATAAGAGAAACAGGATCCTAGTGTTGTCACTGGTGACCCTGTTATACTGTATAGGGATACTCAATGACAGCATTAACATCCCGTCCCTCTATCATGGAATAAAGTATTGAAATCTATATACATCCTGAACCAGGTACCCAGTTTATCGATGGACCTCCCCAGGAGTGGAGGAACAGATGGGATTACTGTGGACCGACTGCAGCGACCACGATTGCAACCTATGTGATACACCACTAAATATCCTGTAAACATATAGTAAACACACACACACACACACACACACACACACACACACATACACACACACACACACACACACACACACACACAAAAGCAGCCTAAGTCGTGTAACAATCTATCGGCCAGGCCCGAAGTGAGGATGAGCACCTGGGTTATGTATTGCCCAACCGCCGTTCTCAGGATCAAAGCCCGGAGACCAGCTGACTCATGGCCAGTAACGCTTACCGTTACACCACGGAGGCCCGTGTGTGTGTGTGTGTGTGTGTGTGTGTTGCGTGGAAAGAGTTTTATGTTCGTGTTGCTCCACCTGTTAACCTTGTATGTACCATGTCTGAATACACACACACATATGCACGTCCAAGTCAGGCGCCCATTTTTCGACCAACTCCGAGGGGAAGATGAACAGCTGGGTTGGCTGCGGGCCAACTCACGCGACCAGGAATCGAACCCATGCGGACCCATGCGTGAATTATGGCGATATATATATATATATATATATATATATATATATATATATATATTACTTTTTTTCTTCACACATATTCGCCTCATCCGGCGTTAGCGAGGTAGCGTTAAGAACAGAATAGTGATCCTTAGAGGGCATATCCTCACTTGACCCACCTCCCCGTTCCTTCTTTTGGGAAGTTATAAACAGGAGGGGAGGAATTCCAGTATCCCGGTCCCTCCCCTTTTAGTCGCCTTCTACGACACGCAGGGAATACGTGAGAAGCACCTTTCTACCCTATTCCCAGGAATAAAATCATATATATATATATATATTATATAAAACACTATACCTAATGGCTTGTATATAGATTCATTCATAAATGGGTACGAATTTACCGAATCATTTGCTTATACAAATATACGCTTTCTTTTACTGTACTATTTCGTATCTCTCACGCTGCCCGATCTAATGAAAGTGAAGGCGCATGGTGGCAGCAGCAACCCACTTAAGGTGATGCACCAACACCGCCTCGGACACACAGACGAGTCTTGGTCTCGCATTTCTTGGGGGCATTCATGGCCGAAAAAGTTTTTATGACGGGATAAAAAAAAAAAAGTTGTAGATAGAACTTGAAAGTAGGAAAAAAGTCTGTATAGTATATAGAGAAAAGTGGGCTTCACAGCGGACAAGTGCAGGAGCAGGCAGTGGGGGAGAGAATGATGTGTCTGTCTACTGAGTTATAAAGGTATGGGGGGTCACTACAATGGTCAAACACAGTGACACACTCATCGACTCGGTTGATTCTGGATGTAACAGCGAGATCACGGAGGGTGAAGACAACACCAGGATCATAGAGGATAGGGAAAGTAGGACTGAAACCTGAGAGTCGGGTCTTGATAAGGTGTGGAGACTTACGATCGAATCTGTTTAGAAGGGCTGATGGAGATTCAGATGCAACTGTCCAAATGTGTTGAACAAAATTCCACCTGAAGATGACCATAGATTTTGGGAGAATGTAACGATATAAAAACAGTCACGGGAACCTTCCTAGTCACAAGCTATTACTTGAAAAACAAGTTTATTTCGCACGAGATTGTGGTTTGTGATTGATAAGTGAATGTTGACGCGATCTGAAACTGTGTTTAGATATCAGCTGTTGAAGGCGAGGGACAACTGAAAATCTCGAAAATAGTCGAGGTGTGTGAACAAGTTCTTTATTTCTTTTTTTTTTATAAAGTTAACGTTTCCAAAGAAAGAAAGTTGTGATGCAAGAATTGAGGGTGCCAATGGAGGAAGAAGAGGTCTTAAAAGAAGATGAGGAGAGGTCTTATGGTGCAGGGCGATAAGAGAGATTTTGGGTATGCGAAAAATCGTCGATGCTTAAAGGTAAGAGGGTGGGGGGCAAAAACGGAGCACCTACTTGAAACAGCAATTGAGTGGAATAGGGTGAAATCCATGAACCACTGTAGAGATACTTGACACTCACTGGAGGCGAGAGAGGTAGACAGTGACTGAAGCCTAAGGCCTAACTTACGATCATATTTCTTGGCGAATGGTTCCGGTGAAAAGAAATTATTCAAAGTTGCCAAGAATAAAGTCAAAACATGAGTGAGAGACACATGATCTCTACTTGAGCGGATAGGGCGATGCTCATCTTGTGTGTCTTCTAAGGAGATAGAAAATAGTTTTGTACGATTTCTGTAAGTTTTGAAAAGCTACAGATACGAGCTTGTGGTTCGCGATTCTCAAGGTTGGCTGCATATCCTCCAATTCCCATGAGATGGGGCTAGTAGTGACGGATAGAGGTAGGGTCAACAAGCTGAAGTAAAGAGATGAACCATTAATTGCGGGGATGTTTTTCAGGGATTAAGGAAGAGGGACAGTCGGACCGGGAGGTTTGCTGGATTTATCATATGAGAAAGGAGGAGGATAGATGGGGACTTGACTTGCGGAGGAAGACGTCGCTGCTGTGGCGTGATAAGATGGAAGGCGGGAGGTGGTATGATAATGCTGGAGAACTTGTACAACTTGATCAGGAATGCTGCCGGACAGGATGGGTAGAGATTTCTCTCTCTCTCTCTCTCTCTCTCTCTCTCTCGAGAGAGAGAGAGAGAGAGAGAGAGAGAGAGATAGATAGATTGAATAACGTAAACTTTACAAATTAAGTTTGTTTTCTTGTTCTTACTGTACACCTTCTATGTCTCTAGACTCGGGGCCTACAGGAAAGAAATGTATTCTAGAAAAAGCCTGATACTTAATGATATTTCCACCTAAGGCTAATATTCTATTTCGCTCGTGTTATTATGGATGAAGACACTGCTCATGATATGCCAGAGGACTGATGAAGAGACATAGCTTAGAGCTAATTAAGGTCCAACAGTGCAAGCTAGCTGGGAAATATTTCAGAACAGTGGATACACAACTTGACACACACACACACAGACCTTGACACACACAGACATGGTTGCGATCAGAGTATCCTCGAACTAGAGCGACACCAGTGAACACTTCAGTTAGTAAATATGCAGAGTATTTGCCTTATCCCACGAGAGTCAGGAGTATGGCAAGGTGCCACGGACACACCAGAGCCATTCCGTCGACGACAGAAAACATAAGTTTAGCATCGACGTCAGTAAGGAGTGTTTCAACCTGTTAGTCCGTCGTGAATTAAAGGCAATAATAATAATAATAGCAGCATTTGCAATACGTACGTACATCCCTCTGGACGACTGAATACCATACAACCACCAGGATTCCATATCTAGGCATAAGCATCATCAGGTAATGGACCAGACCATACATGCTTCACTCTGCTAGTGGTGTGGAGGTTGAGCTTTAAGTTTAGAAAAAATTATTGACCTTCGTGTTGCAGCGCCATAACCAAAGGTGAGGTAAGATAATTACACTTTACTGACTTTTATCCTCAGGTTGGCTCGACACAAACAGCAGTGGTCGTGATCTTGTTTCTCGCCGCGAGACCTGGCAGTAATAAAACGTACCTAACTGGTGATCTATAAAGTTAAATGCATGATATTAGTTTTCATCGATTCATGGCAATGAAGGTCAGCACAGCTTTCGTACATTTCGTTGAACACCATTAATAGAAAGCAACATGTTATGAATACCTTCAGTGGATTACATGTACGATGGACATTTTTTTTTTTTTGTCCTTTTATGCGACTCTGGCCACAGTGGTGCAGTGGCCGTGAGCTGTTCCCCCTGTGAAATATGAACCCCCACAAAATGTGTACACAGGGCGGTAATGAAATTTCAGAGGAGGTAAACCTGCTTTATATATACATAGATTACTCTAGAATATTTACCGATGCGTACTAGTTTGTCGTATGTGTGTGTGTCTTAGTATCTTATAATCATATATGTATATACGTATATGTGACGTGTGTGCTTGTTCATGCGCTAGCGTATATGTAACGAGGATGACTAAAGGGTTAAAGTTAGGTAGTGTGTTTGGGGAGACGAACTGGATGTTCTGGCTTTTAGTGAAAGTAAGCTCAAGGGAAGGGGGATGCAGGGTTTGGGAACGTACCAGGGGTAGAGTTTGTGGGGTCAGGAAGAGGGTGGGAGCACAGAAAGGGAAGGCACTCCTGCTGGAAGCCACAGATTTTGTAAAAGTGAAAATAAAAGTGGATCACGAGAGTCAGGCGAGTGTTAGTGCCTATCGCACTTGGAAGCGAGAGGCGTGAGGAGGAGAGGCGAGCGTCTTGGGAGGAGCCGAGTGAGTACGTCAGCAATCTTTATGCGAAGGATGGAGTGACAATGATGGGTGATTTGAATGTAAGATTGAGTGACGGTAGTCGAGGATACAACAGGAGAGCACAGGGTACCTGGTGTGAATGAAACCGGTGCACAACTTGTGGAGATGGGATGTGTGCTGTAAAAAAAAAATGGCGACTGGCAATACCTGGTTTGAAAATGTAAACATTACTAAGTTTACATAGGTAAGCGAGTTTAGTGTGAGTGGGGAGAATTGGATTACATCCTAATTGATAATCTTGCTAGAGAGAGACTTCTGGGTGTATACGAGTTAATAGGGTCAGTTGATGGAATGTCTGATCACTTCCTGATGGAGACAAGGATCAAATTTTGTAAAGACATTAGGAAAAAAGGAAATCATATTGACGGGGAAAGACTGGTTAAAGTGAGCTTAGAAACGAGACCGGTGCGAGGTGATGCCAGGAGAGATTGGATGAAAAATGGCAAAAGATGAGAGCACTCGTAAACTAAGGCGAGGGTTAGGAAGTATTTAAGTAAGTAGCATTTCATGCGAGAGAGAAGTGTGTGGCGTGCGGAAGGTAGGATGTGGGTATGTAAAATAGGGCAGCGAGTGGAGGGAGGAGGAAGTTACGATGTTTCTGACACAGGAGAGAGTTGTATGGGTATTACCTAGAGGGAAGGAGCACGAGTGACTGGGAGCTGTACGAGAGGATGCAGTAAGTGAAGAGGACAGATCGGGGGCTCAAAAGACAAATCGGGAGTTGAAAACGAGGGCAGATAAGAGTTGGGATGAGAAATTATCGGTAAACTTTAGGGAAAAACAAGAATATGTTTTGTAGGAAGGTGAATGGCAAGAGGAGAATGAGAGAATAGATGGGAACGTCAATGAAGAGAGCAGATGGAGAAGTGGCAACAGGCAAAGAAGTAGTGAAGAGTAGAGCCTTTTACCGTCTGGGTTTTGAATTTGGGAGAAAGTTTTTTTTTTTTCTTTTTAGAATAAATATGGAATAGAAGCGCTGGCAAAGCAGCGAATTGCTGGGAGGAGTTTAAGTATGTTGGAATAATACGAGGTCTTGGATCTCGGGGAACTGAAAGGTATCGAAAAGCGTTGGGGTGGGCTGAGAAGTGGCAGGTAGTGCTTAGGAGGGCTAGAAGCACCAGGAATTTCTGTGGAGGTACAGAGATATGATCGGCATACGTGAAACGATCAGCAATGTAAGAAGTAGAGAGAAAAGATTGAGAAGCGCTGGGAGATGCTGAGGAGTGTCTTGTGAACGTTTGCCAAGCGCTGGGAGGTCCTGACAAATGCTGGGACAAGCTGTTTACCGCTGGGAGGTAACGAGTCATAGCGGAAGATAATGAGAGGTCTCAGATGATATTCAGACGGCACTGTGGGGGGGGGGGGGGGGAAGTAGGAAAGGGAGCGAGGGATGAGATGGTGAGGAGTAGGGCTAAATAACCCAACCCACAACTCTGGCAGAAGAAAGTTCCTCGTGTCGTTTATATTCATATCATCCGACCTTCAGGCGCGCGCGTCCCAGCATCAGATTCACACACACACACACACACACACACAGTCCTTCCTCCTGGATTATTCACAGTTGGTAAACACTGGGTTTACTCGAGGAAAGAGAACCACTCGTTAGTACGTCTTGGACTCATTTTCTGTTTCCTGTACAGAACGCAAGACCTTGGGAGTAATACCCACAGCGAGGGACACAGTAGTCACTTCCATGATGTATGACACTGGATGGCATCTCTCTCGTGCTTTAATGAACGATAAGGTTACAAGAACGGATAGGGAACTCATATCCCCCCGAGCGAAGCGTTACGATCCATGGCCGTAAGACACAGCGCGACGACACGACCCTCTTGCTTGATGGGCGGACGAAGGAAGGGCTTGACCCAAGAACCGTAAAGTCCTGCTGCAAAAAGTTCGAGGGAAAAAAGACCAAGAGAAACTACCGCAGGTCAGGTCACAGTCTGGTAGTGACCCAATTACAAAAAAATCATCTCGATAGGAACAAGTCTTTAACTTCACTCACAGCAAAACTCATTCGTTAATAGGGAATTCTGACGCCAACATACTGCGTTTCCTATAATGCTCACATCTGTAGAGCAATTCACTGGCAATTTCATTACATTCATGAACATTTACGAGCATCGTAACCTAAGTTATAAGACGCGAAGCACAAGAGCGCAGGGCGTTAACACGGAAGTATATCATAATAATTGCACACTACAATACGAATATTCTAACAAATGAGCATTCTAATAGCAGACCGTATCAACACAGCCACAAATGAATGTCGAGGTGAATTAAGCAGCCGACTAACGGTAGACCATGCTAACACAGCTGGAAATTAATGATGAGGTGTGTTAACCAAGGAACAGGCTAACACAGGAGCTCGTTGACACAGCTAGAAGTTAATGTCCCACTTAATCTAAATGGTAGAGGGCAAAACTTGAACCTCTCGAGCACGACGGTAAAAATCCTTGGGGATCCTGACTCAAGCCTCCGACTCACCCTAGAAGGGTCGGGGCCATTCCGATATCCGATAGTCGTATCATCGCGCTCAAGGGTCGTAAGGTCATGCTTGAAGGCCGCACCATCGTGATCATGGAGTTCATGAAATGATGCTAAAACTCTTTATGGTCGTGTCTCTCAGACGAGCAGCGGTGGTAGAAGAGCCATCGTTAATGGCCACATGGAGGGCCTCCTCCTCGTTGTCCTCCTCCTCGTCAGGTCATCAAAGTGTAAACAACACTGTTTTCCTCCTCCTCCAGGAGATAATGTCTGACACGTCATGGTGAGTTTCCTTCCCTCACGCGAGCCCAAGCTTGTAGGCGGGAGTGATGATAAATATGGCTTCTCTGTTGAAGTCCTGGGAAGCTCTGTCTTGGTGGATATACATATATATATATATATATATATATATATATATATATAGTTTTGATCTGGAATCCTTACGTCATGTCCGAAGTCCTTTAGTCATAATGCTCAGGTCTCTGAATGACAATGCTCAAGTCCCCGATTCATGTCTTAAATAGTTCTCAATCCCTTAAGGCATAGCTCTCAAGCCATAAAGTCGCAGATCTCACACCCTTAAATCAGTTGTGAATTCCCATGATCCTTAAATCAAGATACTCGGTTCTTCTATCAGCTCTCACATCTCCACAGATCTCTCTATCTTACCCTGCCTTTGCATCTAAATGTATGTATATCAAGCACAAGCTCATCTTGTTTGCCTTTATCGAATCGTATTTCCTAATCTTGAACTTATCTCCACCATGTCCGTAGTTGCCAATCACGACGCTAAATATGCCCGACTTTTTTAGACCCATTCGTTAAAAAAGAAAAATTCCTAATGTGATAATTTGTATGATAATCCGTTAATATGTACGCAACAGCGTTCGAGGCGAGGCGAATGTACTCAACTTTTTTTTGGGGGAGTCCGGTTGTTAAACCGATAGTTTACCCATCTGTATGCTAATATGTTCGCGAATTAATGGGTAAACATGACAATATTGGCACTTTGTTAACACGGACACTAATATCTAACCGTGTTTACATTCTCCTGCGTTAGTTTGCTCCTTTGTTAAAACATAGACACACACACACACCCATGCTGTGCTAACACGCGCCTCGTGTTACCTTTCTTTGCTAACTTTCACCCGTTCCTTTGTTAACATATATTGATGTGTGTAAGTGAAATGATGCAGTTCCTTGTTAATTCCTCATGTCCTGACGCTTGGTATCCTGTAACTAATTGAAGAACCTCGTAACTACTCCTACATGCAATGAAACTGCCAGCGAAATGCTGTACAAATCTGGAGATTGCAGGAAACATAGCGTGTTGGAGTCAGACTACGAGAGTCGATTATAATTGAGGATAATTAAAGGCCTGATCCTATCAAGAAAGGATTCTGAAATTAGGTCACTACCAGACTATGATCTGGATCAGGTCACTACCAGACTATGATCTGGATCAGGTCACTACCAGACTATGATCTGGATCAGGTCACTACCAGACTATGATCTGGATCAGGTCACTACCAGACTATGATCTGGATCAGGTCACTACCAGACTATGATCTGGATCAGGTCACTACCAGACTATGATCTGGATCAGGTCACTACCAGACTATGATCTGGATCAGGTCACTACCAGACTATGATCTGGATCAGGTCACTACCAGACTATGATCTGGATCAGGTCACTACCAGACTATGATCTGGATCGGGTTACTACCAGACTATGACCCGGATCAGGTCACTATCAGACTATGATCTGGACACTACCAGACTATGACCTGGATCAGGTCACTACCAGACTAGGACCAGGTCGGTGTTTCTCTCCAAGTCCTGCTTTTCCTCAACCCCTTTTGTACACAACGGTACGACCCTTGTGTCGGGTCAGTGGACAGCAATCGCGCTCAAGAGTCGTACTGTCGCCGTACAGGGTCGTTGTGGGTCATGGGTCGTAACGATTTGCTTAAGGAGAAAAAGGTCTCCATTGCGTCTTCAATCATCCGGTAATGTCTATTGTTCATTCAGCGGAAAGGTACGCTCGTCAACCTGCCAGAGCCACACACTTTTCTTGGAAAAGACTACCTTAAGCAGGAAGGGGTGTGCGCTGGGAGCTGTTGAGAGTGCTTGGGAGGAACTGGTATACGTCCTGGGAGTTGCTAAAAGGTACTCATGAGAACTGGGAAAAACTAGGAAGTTTTAATGGATACAAGTTGCCTTAAAATGTCCGTAGGTACGATGGTAAGTGGTGGAAGATACCGAGAAGTGGCGAGAGGAACTGGGAACAAAGGAGAGATGAGAGGCGAACTGGAATGGAGGCAGGTGCTAGGAATGTGTAGGAAGAGGAGAGTTAAGCAGGAGGAGGAGACGAGAAGTGTTGAAAAGCCGAGGACTGAGCTGGAAGGTCGTCGGGTGAATTAGGATGGAGCTAAAGACTGGGGAATAGTGTGGGTTGAGCTGGGAAAGACGGGATGAGCTGGGGAGAGACAGATGCGAGACGTAAGCCAACCATAATCCTGGCTTGGATGATTCAATTAACAGGTGATCGTTAAACGTTACTTTATTGGGGAATGATCATTATTGTACAGGGCACCAGGCCTTACAGATATACACAGTTAGGTCACCTGCCCTTACTGCACAGGGCACCTGTCTTGAGTGTATAGGGTACTGGTTGTGACTGTATAGGGTACCGGTCAGTATTGTATAGGGCACTCGGCTTTAATGAGACGAAGCGGACTGTTTAGTATTGCTTTATGGTTGTTCATTGTCAAATCATGTTACCTTTTTTTCAATCTATACTTGGTAATGTGTGCAATACTTGCATTAGAGCTTTCATGTCCTTCCTAAGAGAGAGAGAGAGAGAGAGAGAGAGAGAGAGAGAGAAAACGTGTTTGCAGTACAATTTCATTTTCCCTAGGTCGACATTTGAATACGTTAGACCTAAAAAAAATAAGAAAAAAAAAAATCGTGGTCTATGAATAGGTAATCTGCCCTCAAACGATGAGTAATATTTAACGAGTTCCTCATTCCTGAGGAACCTCATGGATAATTCACGGTATGGCAGGAGCGACCCCCACCTCACCCCACCTGCAAGTTAATGAGGGAATAAAGTGAGGGAATGGAAATTAGCCTTGTCCGAGGATGCTACGACGTGATGCGATGCCTCATTAATGAGGAGGACGAGGAGCTAGTACACTTTCTCATTAATTATGAGGCGAACGAGCAGATGAGACGAAGATAGAACAGAGCAGGGCATTTCTTTCTTAAAAAAAAGTTTGTTTCGGTAATTATTCACACCAAGTTTGTAAATAATTACGTGTTCGTACCGTACGGGGGAAGGGCGTCCTACACTGCAGGGACTCTAGCTGTTGAATTTTGTCTACTATCCAACAACTTTCTAAACTTCTGTATGACGGCCACATTTACCACGGCACAAGTTTATCACAGTCATCCCTTGCTCGCATACATGTCCTTTTCATGGTGACAGACAAGTTTTTCCCTTCCCTTCATGTTATCACCTTGTTGTCCTATCCCTGCATCTTTCGAAGAACTGTTCGCCGTCTTGCTTCATCAAACTGGTACATGCATATTAAAAGGTGTGATCAGGTGACCCAGTACTCACCTCGGTTTCATGTTGGGCAAAATGATGGTGTCTAACTTTTCACCAAAACCAATTTCCCTTAATTCTGGTACCTCTTATTTTTTTTTTTCTTCCTCTGGACCTTCTCTATTAGTTCTTTTCAGTGTGGTGACCAAACTTAGATGAGAGGCAGAATCTAGTTTTGACCTAACATAGGATTTGAATAGTGTGCAGAATATTTCCTTATCCTTGAAAGTAATTTTATTATTCACCTCCTTATTTCTACTATTCAACTCCTTAACTATTCTCTTGAGGTGGAATGCCGGCAACAGGTTAACAGGTTGGGTACAAGGTCGACTCCAACAGCCTTCACACACATTCCCGGGACGAATTTCCTGCTATATAACCTTCACATTAAGGCCTTCATTCTGCGTGCGCTATCTACATTGCTTTGTATTTACTGTGGTCGAATTTCACTGTGTTCATTTACCAGACCAATTTTGCAGATTGCTTAGGTTCCTCTGCCAATTGTTGCAGGCCTTTCAATCTCTACTTCCCTCATAACCTTGACATCATCCGCCAACATATTTAGATGGCAGTCCATTCTTTCTTACCAGTCATTAACATAGATCAAGAAGAGCAGTGGTCCAAGGGTTGAACCATACAACACGCCACCGATGACCCCCAACCCATTTCGAAAAAGTTCCTCTAAAATGCATTGTTTGTTTCATTCTACTAAGGTAACTTTCTGACATTTTAACGCGTCTCCTCCTTATTCCAGACAGATGATCTAGCTTCTTGATGAACCTTGTATATGGCACAGTGTCAAATGCTTTCGGTCAGTCCAGACTAAACTCAATCCACCGATCCCACTTTCATGTCTAAAACGGAGCTCACTCTCTCATGGAAGTCTAAGAGGCTCGCTACACACGACCTCTCCTTACACAAGAGTTGTCCCCTACTAATGCAGTTTCTCCTTTGCAAGAAGTCATCCACCTGCTTACTGATTATCTTTTCAAGGCCACAAGCAGACAAGTTTACACTTCAGCACAACTTCCCAGCCCTCCTTTCTTAATCTGATAATACGTGTAACATTTGCCTTCTTCCGCACCCTTGGCAGTTTTCCTTGTTCCAGCGACATCTTGAACAGCATTTTAGTAGGTTTGTGAAGGGTATATGAAACCTTCAGCAAATAAGGGAAAACGTCATCAAGACCATAAATATCATATGGGCCACAAGCCTCAAATACACTTTTTGTATTTTCTCGATACCTTAAAGTTTTCCAAGACTACTTCTTCCCCATTCCATCTCAGTGGTGTTGTCGATATAGTGTTATCCACTGTGAGACACCCCGAAATTTATCATTCAGCTCCTCGCATACCTCTGCATTATCCCCTACAACCCTTCCCTCCGGATCCCTTACCCTGATTAGCAGTTCTTTAAATGACATTACTGATGAATACATATATGGAAGAGGTTTGGCTTATCTCCCGCCTCGTCCACAATATTTGAAGTTTCGCCATTTCTCTTTCCTTGCCATACTCTCTCTCGTGTCTCAATACACTTCAAATGCTGACAGGCTTGATCGCCTATCTAACCTCTACATTGTGCGTCCTTAAGATGTTTCGCTTTTTAAACATTTTTTTTTATTACACTACACTTTTCTCCTTTTCAACCTATCCTCTGTATTTGAAGCTCAAGGTACCTGTGTTCCCACGTGGCGCGATTACTATTTGTTTTACAATCGTTTTGCCCCAGCTCTATAAACCGTGTACATACATAAACACCCCAGTCTAAGCCAGGTGTGTGTGTGTGTAATTGCCACTTATTTGCACGATGCAATACCGGGAAATATTTCTACCATTGCGGTGCCCCATTCCTTGTTTGTGTGTGTGCTTTGTTGTCTTTTTGTGCGAGAGTTCATGCGCCTGTGTACACATGCATACATGTGCGTAAGTGTGAGCACACGCACTTGCTTGTATGCATCTAAACACTTCATACTAAATTGAGGACCATGGCAACTAACTAAACTTTTTCAACGAATTCGAAGGAATCCGATACTACAAATTTTGGTCAATAGCAACTTTTTTTTTTTTTACGGTAATGTTACCAAGTGTACGTACGTAACATGAGGACGTGTTAGGATACCATGCAAATCCTGCTGATCATGGAGACGTGTGAGGATGTCACATGAACTCGACTGATCATGGGGACGTGTGGGGATACCATGCGAGGTACCCTGATCATGGGGACGTGTGGGGATACCATGCGAGGTACCCTGATCATGGGGACGCGTGATGGTGTCATGTGAACGCCACTGATCATTGAGACATTAGCTAACTCAACATAACAAAACATTCGATGGTGCCACCAACACAATGTTCTCCCTTTTCTGTAAGCACAGAACTTACTGTATTTCACAATATGTCCTAATTATCACACACACACACATATATATATATATATATATATATATATATATATATATATATATATATATATATATATGAAACTGATTCGAGAAAAACTCGAAAACTCATTGGGAAGTAGACAAAAACATTAAGCCGATTAAACAGTCACAGCGAAGACGAGAATATATGCAAAACTGAAACCCGCTTCATCTGAGGAAGTTGGAACTATTGGCCTGAGGAACACAACCGAATTCAAAAAGCAACAGACTATAGAGTGTCCTAACGAGACATTTTCATAGTGGAAGGGAACGAAAACTTATGGATTGATGTGGCAAGAGTAGATAAACACACACTTTTTTTTTTTTTTTAAAGTTACGACCCGTAAACATGAAACTTAACTATGCTGGGTAAGGTTAGGGATGCCACGTCTTACTCTGAAGAGCTTTGAAGCATCTCTTAGTTTTAACATCTAATATGCAGCAGCACCTCTGATAACCTTAACCTTTAGTTTGGTTCAGGTACGGTCAACAGTCCAGTGCGGCTCAGGCCAACATTTCTACCCTCCTCAGGTGGAGCGAGGTCGAGTTTTCTACATATACTGTGGTCGCTATTACGGTATCCTTGATACCGTCTCGAAGCAATACAAAGGTTGGGGTTTCTGTGTTTAATTTTCCACGGCGTTTCCTCACACATATGTATAAATACCTTTACTTTCCTGCCTTGGAATACCCTTCCATATGCCTTCTGCAGTGGACACAGGTCACAACGTATGGCGAAGGAGAGGGTATAGACAGGGGCAATGCAGAGAAAATTATCAGTGGCACCAGTGTGGAGGAATTATCTTGGGCTTGAGAGTTCTCGAGATATGTTGATTCTGTGTTTGTAGCTCTGGGCGGATGGGTGATGCCAGGATCCATGTAAAAAAAAAAAAAAGCCAACTCGTACGTGGCTCGAGAGAGTACTTTCAGATGGTTGAGTTGGTAGGACGCTGGACGTCGGGTCACTGGTGTATATTCACAGCCAAAATGACCCGACATGCAATGAACAACGGCCTTCCCAACCCACTCTTAAACAAGACTCCACCGGACACAGACCCATCTGAAGCTACACTCAAGACGTGTACAAGTTAGCCTTTTACTCGTCTGCATCCACGATGCTACAGACAGAACATAGAATTTTCGCCAGTGTCATGTTTGCTAGGGGAAGGAGGGATCTGCGAATATAGGTTGCAGAGATGTAAAGCCTTTATACAATGGAACTAAACAGACATTCTGCCAGCCCTCATGCAATTCACCTTAATTACCCATACCTACACTGAAAATCCTAACTAATGAGCCAACAACACTTACCATCTTTCTTGAATAATTAAGCTGCAATCCTACCCACACCAGCCGCTCTCTTACACTCCATCCTAAGTAAGGCATTCACCACCTCCCCTCTTTTCACCAAACCACTTGCAAAGGCTCTCTGGCTTGGAATACCTCCACATCCTAAAAACCCTACATCCGCCATCCTATCTCTTACACAGCTTCTCAATACCCACACAATTTGCTTTGAACCTGGTAGAAATGTTGGGCATGACTAATGAGCACAAGATGAACACTTAGCAGAACTACCCCAAAAAAAAATCCCTCTTTTATGGTTATGTTATGACGGACAATGTTCAGCAGAGGCCACTACGGCCAGTCATGGTGGCCTGTGCCAGCCGAAGCGACCAGACAGACCACCACTGACATGGGATGGAGAAGGCCATTCTGGGGGGGGGGTGTTGGCCTCTGGAAGTGGGGGAGAGGGGGGGAGGTTGTTCTGTAGGTGTTGGGGTGGGGTGGGGGGTGCTAGGAGGAGGGTAGGGCAATGCATGGGGGTGTCTGAAGAGGGGAGGGCTTCTCTTGGGTTGGGGTTTGGATTTGGGGAGGTCTGCGCAGGGGTAAGTTGTCTGGAGAGGGGAAGGCCGTGCAGGGAGTTGGGGGAGAGGAGAGCTCTTCTAATGTAGAGGTTGTGCTGACGGGAGGGCCAAAAATGGTCGAAGCTTCGATGCCAAAAATGATCGAAGCTTCGATGCCCAAAATGATCGAAGCTTCTTAGACAGGCCGGTCGAAGAAAATAGCGATGATAACGATACTATAAATGATGAATGGTACACTGAACTGATTGAAAGAAAATGTTGAGGATATACAGAGAAAATGCACACCTTAAAGGCTATGGGGAAAAGGGATGTGGGGGAGGGGTCTTCACATAAACACTGAGGTTTACCGATTATTGACGTATACAGTGACTGGAACTGGGCTATTCCTGCATCGACCTTTTCTACCTAAGAGTTGAGGTCCTGAACTATAACTAGTAAACGGAGGATCCCTGTTCGCTGAAGTGAATGGTGATCAGAATGGCCTCAGTGGCATCTCCCCAAACCTGCTGAACGAGGCCCAAGTGACGTTAGCAGACAGCTGGGAGGATGCTTATGTTTAGAGCTTCTTATTAGGTGGTGTGAGGGGGACAGAGGATGACCCTTCACGTCCTCTTCTGTAGTACTTTCTCCAGCAGCTCGTGTGTGGTGAAGAGCAAGAAGACCACGCTAGGGAGACACACGACACAGGCAAGGGGAGGAAGAAAGAAAAAAATAACGTTGTGTGGTTTTAGAGTTCAGGCGAAGGAAGTAGGAATGTCACAAGTGCATGAAAAACGCGAAGACGATTGCTGGACGTACCGAATTGTTCCGTCCAGCTCAGCTCGTCGTCCGAGTTGACACCGAGAAGCTTGGTAGACTTGACATCGTTGAAGAAGCAAAGGACATGCGAGGGAGGAAGAGGGGTTTGGACTAGGGGTAGGAGCAAAGGCTGATGTGCAGGACTACGGTATTAGTTCGCTTAATGGTAACATTGGCGTTGGTCCAGCTCTGGAGGCTGATGAGGTTGTCTTGGAGGGGATACGTAAACGGGAGAGCAGTTTCCAACGTCGACACCGGTGGTGGAGTTATTAACGTACTTTCACTGTCCTGGTGCATCCATAGATTTACTCGCAGCACGCATCTGGCAAATCACTTTGCCATATGATTGATGCTGTTGAAGTTAGTGTTGTTCTGGTGGGACACGCAGTCTTCCCAATGCATTAGACTTTTCAAGAGTATTCAACTGGGTGTAAACAATTCTAAACGCGTGTGTGTGTGTGTGTGTGTGTGTGCGCGCGCGTGTAAATGCACAGCTGGTACTCAAACATTTTCGTGCCCATAATCAAAAGTTTCTCGCACGAAGAAGTCTGAAGTCTCAGAGAACTTGGAACCCCTTTAGAGACTGAAACCTCCAAGAAAACTAGGATCCCTAAGAGATCGGAACACCCTTAGAGACTGAAGCCCTTTGAGAGTGTCAGGTCTCAGAGGAAACTGTGCGGTGCAAATTGATTTTCCTTCGACAGTGGGGGGATAGAAGAGTCCCCTGGCCACTCACCTCGGAACATCTGATATATTTGGAACCCTCAGGTCAACTCGAATAATCCTAACTAAAGTCAGAAAGTCTAAGGCGAGACAGGTCTTCACTTGACACAATGTTTAGGAATATCAGAACACTTGAATCTACAGATGTAAGGAGCAACACAAGCGGGAGCTTACGAGAGTGCAAGGGGAGGGAGGAAGACGTAGCTGTGTTGATTAAATGGCACAGGATACTGGTATGACGGATGCCCTCTGTCGGCAGACACTCCAGTAAACTGGTCAAGTAGACTAGAAGAATTTTCCGTCAGGAGCCCCATCAAGGTCAAAGCACTGGCGGCATCAAAGTCGCCACAAGGATGACCGCCGACAACTGAGCACTGGTTCGCCCGCAGTCCAGTGCAAGCGCGGCGAGGGAAGGATGGCGCGGCGAGGGAAGGATGCCTGTAGGATAATGGCTGATCATCGGGGACTGGGATCGCCAGCTCCTGGTGCTGCGACTGGCTCAGGAGCATACCGTAGTGACCACTAAATGCCGCCAACAAATTCTCACACAGCAGCAGACAGTAGCATATTCTGAGGGGAATCGACGAGGGTAGGAAGGAAGGCGGGAACAACACGTTGTTCAGGAACGTTGAGCGGTCTAAGATCACACCTCGCTGCTGGACGTGGCGGAGCGGAGGGTGTCGCATCGGTCGCTGTCCCAGAGAGATCACGATCGAAGGTGGCCTGGGCGAGGGCACTGGACCCATGGCAGAAGGACTGGAATCCCCCAGACACACCGAGATCCCCCCCTCTCATAATGGAACCTCAGCAAGACTGGAGGACTTCAGGACGGCGAATATAAACGAATGTATTAACTTCAAGAGGAAGTGACGGCCATGTGTCATATCTTCCAGGGGGGTTAAAAAACGGCATTGAAGACGATAAGGTCGCTAAAGCTAAACGTTCAGTAGACTAATTATGGTTGACAAAGATGATAATTAGACGAAATGTTACAGACTTAATGATAAGTGGTTCTGCAAGTGAATCTTCTGGGTCACTGTACAGAATGAGATAACTAATGTGAGATCATTATATAAAAGGGGAGAATACTGAAGGAGGTATGAAAGGGTGTAGGGAGACATTAGAAGAAAGGGTGCACGGGAAATTGATAAGGTTAACAGGGAGAAAGAGAGAGATATTCATGAGGCCAGCAGGCTGGCTCAACTACACCGTCTCGCGTGAGGATTATGGCCCAGACTTACGTAAGGCTTATAAGAAAAGCTCCCAAAGACCTAGATACAGAGTGAACATCTTCCTCCTGTCCTTGAGCTGCCAGTGGATCGACCCGGGATTTAACGAAGGACGCGATTTAGAATAGAAACTTTTAATACGTTACACAATTCTCGTTTATCATGCTGTATATCTCGTTTATCATGTTACCTAACTCGTTTATCATGTTACCTCTCTCTCTCTCTCTCTCTATATATATATATATATATATATATATATATAATCATGTTACGTATAATCATATCATGGTGTACACCTCATTCATCATGTTACACGCCTGCCGTTTATCATGTTTCATATCTCGTTTAATATGGTACATCTCGTTATATACAAACTCTCGCTTATTTCACAAACAGTAGCGCTGGCGCTGGCATATAATGAGTCTTTGGTAATCTTTATAATCCAGTTAATTAGTGGGAGATCATATTAGAAGATTCAGGATGGCGTAATCTCACACGCTGTGAAGACAAAGGCTGATGCCAAGAGCGAATGTGTGCAAAGTGTCGGGTTAACTTGCTCGGTAACGTGTACCAAAGACGCGTTGAGATACGAGCTAACCTTACTTAATAACCGGGTCTTCTGTAATTCTAAACCCTTGGAGACGACGGTACAGCCCACGACCGAGAGGTACGGCCTTTAACGATGATGGCGCGACCTTCGACCTGACCACTCAAGACATCGCTATGGGTACGCCTCTGTTCAGTATGGGTGGGTGGAGGGGAGTTCATGTGTAAATGCCGCTCTGAACAGTATGGGAAGAGTTCTACACTCGTAAGGCTCTCTCTCTCTCTCTCTCTCTCTCTCTCTCTCTCTCTCTCTCTCTCTCTCTCTCTCTCTCTCTCTCTCTCTCTCTCTCTCTACTTTTCTTCAGATAAAACGAGAAAATGCTATTACTCAAGGGCCGCGCGTAGCGGTCAACTAAAGAATTTTCATAGTTGAGATTAAAGAGTCGAGTAAGTTATACGTTGTTGGATGGAGAGAGAGAGAGAGAGAGAGAGAGAGAGAGAGAGAGAGAGAGAGAGAGAGAGAGAGAGAGAGAGAGAGAGAGAGAGAGAGAGAGAGAGAGAGAGAGAGAGAGAGAGAGAGAGAGAGAGAGAGAGAGAGAGAGAGAGTGTGTGTCCATGCGCGCGCGCCAGGTTCGACTGTCTGGGGAGGAAGTTCTACACTCGTGGGGCCCCATCTCTAACTTTTTCTGCTATCATACCCAGGAGACAGAGAAACTTATGGAGAAGTTCCATTGGACGGTAACAGATATGGTACCAGAATTAAGAAAGCCGAATTACAGGGTCGACCTTTTTTAAGTTTTTCGACCAGACTGAAGACGCAGTGAACAGCTCTTCAAAACAAATGTAGGGATAAAACCTCCGGAGGACATCACATGAAATCAAACCAGAAACTTCATAGAAATAAGGACAAAGAAGTATTTCTATGCTATGAGAGTGGTGGCTGAATGGAATAAATAAACTGAACGAGGACACGGTAGATTTGAACAGTATACAGAAGTTCAAAAGGTTGTATACAATTACCTGTGACTGTAGCGAATGTTCACGAGATTGGGGGGGCCCCCATGAGAATAAATCTCTTCCCCTACCTCCTCTCCCATGTGATAAAGATAGGCAACTACATACATACATAATATACACATCTACAAAAACACACTCGTGCGCACTCGCAACGACACACCTATAACACAAAAACCCTGTCATGAATATAACAATCATATGTGATTTAAGAGACGGATGCGCACACAAACGAAGTTAGAACGGGAACATACTACGCCACACGTCATGCTTCAGTGATAATGCTTCGTGAGCCTCACAAGTCTTCAAAACCTCTACTAGCACCATCCGAGTCCTTGGTGACGCAAGTGTTAACCTCTCTCTCTCTCTCTCTCTCTCTCTCTCTCTCTCTCTCTCTCTCTCTCTCTGTGTAGTAGGTAGTAAGTGGCAGGCAGCCACTGACCAGCGAGTCGTATTACCAATTCTGCCCACCTGGGTTACTGACGGTTGTGTAACGAGCCGAGCCAGCACTTCAGAGACTGTCAAGTGTTATCCCTGTGGCCCAGGTTGCTGACTTTTCTATTTGCGTCACCTACACCTGTACTGCTGGCAGTCAGTCAACAAACACACAACTTCTCTTCACACATTAAACTTAACAACACGCGACTCACACCATTCGTTCTTCGTTGCCATATTCTTTTGCAGTGAGCGTTACTCACTAGCCCTACCTTTTTGGCAAAGTCTCCTCGCATGTACTCATGAATAAGTAATCTGTTATATATATATATATATATATATATATATATATATATATATATATATATATATATATACATATATAAACTGCCATAAGGCTTCCATAGATCTATAACAAAACATCTATGACAGGAACACTAACATACACGTGCAAGAGGGAGACTTCCTCCTCCAGACTTTGGTGTTGGGTACTACATACTGATACAGTGCGAGAGAGAACGAAGGAAAAAAAAATAGAGGGGGGAAAAAAGACAAGAAAAAAGATAAAAGAAAGGATAAGAATGAAAGGAGAGAGAGAGAGAGAGAGAGAGAGAGAGAGAGAGAGAGAGAGAGAGAGAGAGAGAGAGAGAGAGAGAGAGAGAGAGAATCTAGGGTATGACAGACGAAGGGTGGCGGAGCGTGTCGGGAACATGACAGACGCACCAGACGGCCCACGATTGTTGTAGTGCACCTCCAAGTTTATCTCTCAAGGTTGAGTGAGAAGAGTATACATTCTTCCCGGCCACACGTCGGGTGATGGCCCGGCGCCCTACTGGCGACGTAGGCAGAGACAGACAGAAAGGCGAACAGAGAGACAGACAGACAAAGACGAACAGACGGACGAGCAGTCAAGCTTGTGAATCTAGGTACAGACATATGCCTTAATCGGGTTTAATTAAGTGGGTCGAACTTTGACATTATGGTATATGTGGTATGTGAATCTCTTCGGGGGGCCACTTTAATCTACAGTAATACGGTTGATCTCGGTTAATCTACCTTGCTTCTTGCCAAGAATGTTTTGCCCTACGAAAATTATATATTTTTTTTCACTATTTGAAGAAAAGTAGCAGGTGTTAAGAAAGTGGTTCGCTGTAGCGTTGTAGCTGGCATAGATATAAAGCTTCGTATGACGGCTGGGTCAAGGAAAACTTACCATCATTATCTTATGGTTGTCACCAATATCAATATCGGTACTTATTATACTATCATTGACTATCATTACTCATTTATTTTCATCATTATAACTTATTAACTATATCCAGGTGTATATCATATGCAGCAGGGGTGTGTGACGTCACCCTGTCTATTCAATCTGCATATGGATGAGGTGGTGAGGAAGGTGAATGTGTAGGTGTTGGGAGAGATGGGCAGGTGTATGCAGAGTATAGGGGGAGGAGAGGCTGGGCTGGGAGGTGAATCAGTTGCTGTTTGCAGACTACACGGCTCTAGTGGCAAAGTCGAGGTATAGACTGCCGAGGCTGGTGTCCGAGGTGGGGCAAAGGGCGAAAAGAGAAAACAGTTAACGCAAATAAAAGTAAGGTCATTAGTGGAGAGAGACAGGATGGTTGGATAGCTCGTCTAAATGGTGAAAATCTGGAAGAAATGGAGTGTTTTAAACACCAGGGAGTGGGTATGACAGTGGATGAAATATCGGAATCTGAAGTAAGCCATAGGGTGGGTAAGGGAGCCAAGATTAGAGGTGGATAGAGAGAGATATGCATGGTAAGGGTGGTCATTGTCTGCGAGAGCAAAAATGGCATAGTCTGACGGTACAACAGTTCCAACGATGTTGCACGGATACGAGGCGTGGGCACTGAATCAAAGAATAGGGAAGAGAGTGGCTGTGACAGAAAAACATCTGGGGGTAATATCTGACGTGAGATGGGTCAGTCAAACAGGAATCGAGGGTGTGAGAGATGTAGTAGTATAATGAGTGCTGAAAATGGTTTGGAAATATGGAGAGGATGAGTGAGGAGAGCCTGACCAGGAGAACAAATGTCAGATGCGGAGAGAACAAAGAGGAAGAAACAAAGGAGAAGGTGGAAGTGCGGAATATAAGATGCTTCGAGTGATCAGGGCCTGGCCTCGCAAGAGGGTGTGGCGTGTACATGGTATTGAGCAAACTGGAACAACGCGGTGTACAGGTGGACACGTGCCGTCAGTGGGATGAACTAGGGCATATGAAGCGGTAAGGGGACACCACAGAAAGATCTATGGGGCTTGGCTGTGGTTTCAGTGCATTATGTATAGCGACCGAGGAGTGGATGCGAGGAACTGAGACAGTTTCTTCATCTGTTCTTAATGTTACCACATTACGCGGGAAATGGCGAACAAATATGAAAATTATGGTCGTCTTCATTATCAGTATTATCACTATCATTAATCTATCACTGTCACTTCTCATACTGTTTTATCTAACTTCTCATGCTATCCTTTTGCTCTTTTTAAGCATAACCTTGGCGGTCTCCGTCCTTCAATATCCAGGCTAGTTCACAGGCGTTCAACTAAACTTTACAGACTCATTGATTCCACTTGCGACATAATGATGGAGTTGGCTCCTTCATGTAAGAGATCCCATCATTTGTATTTGTGGGAAATCCTCGTCAATTTCTCCAGGGTGGAACGCATGGGCGCGTGCATTTAACGAAGGAGTCTACTAAATACGATTTTACGTGGACCATTCAGACTGGTATGCAGGAAACATCTTATTTGGGATTTGGTTACCGATGGAAATAGATAAAAAGGATACATCTTAGATAAATATGACTAACAAATATACCGATATATATATATATATATATATACAAATATATATCAGTATATATATATATATATATATATATATATATATATATATATATATATATATAGAGAGAGAGAGAGAGAGAGAGAGAGAGAGAGAGAGAGAGAGATAGAGAGAGACTTACGACACGTCTAATATCCCAATGATGGATCCTCACGTCAGTGGCAAATCCATGATCACCCGACTTGCGCCCACACGTACCACTAAATTCCCCAAACATCTTTCAAACAGTGGCTCTTAAAAACCTCCCCCCCCTCCACCCTCCCCCCTCCCTTAACGAGTTGACTTTTGACATATCGCCTCCATCCCCCCCCCCCCCTTCCTTTCCCCTCCCTTAACGAGTTGACTTTTAACCTATCGCATCCCCTCAACTGTCCAAGTGTGATGACTAATATCAGAGTTCATTAAATTTATTCGATATTAAAATAGAAGCGAAAAAAAACAGACGTCATTAACTCACAGTTCTATTTCATATGGTATGTTACATATCCGGCAATTGCTCATACAGAGTGTGTGTGTGTGTGTGTGTGTGTGTGTGTGTGTGTGTGTGTGTGTGTGTGTGTGTGTCTGTGTGTGTGTTTTTTACTTAATTGGCCATACATACTGGTGCTTTTCACTGGTCCCGCACCGCCACCTGAAATATTCCTTCTCCCCTAAGTTCAAAAACCAATGCTTTAGACACGGGAGACTACGATAATTTTGTCATTACTTTTTGTCGTAAGATCAAGGCTCATGGGCGTTGAAGCCCCTGTTATGGGAACCAATCGCACATCTGTCGCTGAATCTCGTTACACTTGTTTTAGGATCCAACGTGCTTACCATGAGCTCATTCCTCTTCTTCCTCGACCCACACACACACACACACACACACCAGGTGTCATGAAGTGCTTCGTTATTATGAAAATTTTACGTAGTCCACACACACACACACCGACGCTATCTTCGATGAACCATATACATTTCTCATGAGGACCCCCAAGTCATCTGTCATGATGGCCCCATACACCTATGATGAGGCTTCCGTGTCTACTAGGTAGCCTACACACACACACACACACATACACACATTGGTCATGAGATCCCATTCTACGTACATTGGTTAGGAGAGTCCCCTCCACACAGACGAACAGACACTGGTCATTAAGAACCCCTCCACATACTCCTTCCATACAAAGAAATCCCACTCCACACGCACTTATGACAGCCCCTCCTCTCTCACACACACAGCCTTGTCATGGTGATCATCCCCACGTACACAAACACCTGTCAAGAGGGATAGAGACGTGACAATGACAACGTCATCGTACGAGGGACGAAGGCAAGCTACGCCAAGTCAAAGCTCTTCAAACGCTTCCGATACGATGAACAGGAGGAAGAACCGCAAGGCGAGACGAAGATGGAGGGAAGGCACCAGGAAATAGCTCACAAAAATGAATGAAGAAAGAGGACTTACTTTGCACGACTGTAAATGCTCGAGGGAAAAAAAAAAATCTTTGCAATTTAATTCAGCCAAGTGAAAGCCAGACTTCCTCCCTCTGACCGGTATGGGAAGTTAAATGACGAAAACACAGTTTCACCTGCTATATAGTCTCTTTTATCTGCCCTTCCATTCAGCTGTACCTGTCCCTTTCCCTCTCCATCCCCAGGCAAGGGATTCCCTCCAACCCATCATCACAGGGAGGAGAGGAGGTCTTGAGATTCAATTACGCCTCATTCGTAAACAGTCCTGTTTGCCTGTCCCCTCCTCTTGGGTCTTGCTAGCAGTGGGGGCTCACATCACAGGTGCTCCACGGATCTGCCCGTTCACAGTCTCCGAACAGAGACGTGAACCTTTCAATGGCTGTGTGATGAACCTCGTATTTTCTCAGACTGCGGCTCGAGTGACCTTGCATTCTCTTCGGTTGGTGTCCGGGTACTTGACAAAGGTCAGTTTTTTATCCAACACTCTCCCTCTATACATACATATAGGTCTCTATAAACAGCGCGTGCTTGATTGTGAGTATGTATAAGTAATATACATATTTAGAAAATGGAATGTTTTGTGTATGTTGTGTACTGCAACAAAATCAATATACAAATACAAGTTTCCTTGCGTACGCTTTCAAAACCAGAACAGTCCGTCGCAACGGGGCGTTAAGGCAGATAAGATGGGAATATCAAGATAATTCACCATCTCTCCCTCCGACCGATCAAATTTTGAACCCCAACTGAAGTTGGCGGAGCGAATCAGGACTACATTCAATGAAGGATCACGGAGGAGCCCCATGTGCGAGTAGTTCTTAGGGATGAGGAGGAGGTGTGATCTGGGTACAATTTCCTGGCCGGAAAGGGGCCAGTGGAGGGAAGGAGGGGGTGAAGATGATGTGATGAGCTCAGTGGAGGTCAAGGAGGGCGGGGGAGGATGGGCGAAGTCATGGATTTTAGAGAGAGAGAGAGAGAGAGGTTAATGACGTCGTCATTATTCATAAGAACCACCATACGAATCTCTACACCAGCAGCTAGTATCCTCGTACCCTGGTGCACCATCAAAGCCACACCCTCTCTGCAACAGCCACACCAACCCTGCAATAGCCACAAAAGTCTTGCCAGAGCCACACCCCGTCCTTGCTATAATCACTCCCTCTCTGCAAGAATCATACCTTTCCTGCAACATCCACATCCTCCCTGCATCAGCACCGAAAACAACTCCATTTTACACGACTATACATCTGTACGACTTCAACAACAGAGCAGGACGTCAGAGGAAGAGACACACACACACACACAGTAGGTTCGTGCGACTATCTGTATCTCACTTAACAGCTTCAGTGTGTATCTAAACACTCTAGTAGAGTGCCCGTCATGTGTCTCCCGGCCGATATCTCATGGCCCCATGCATAAAGTGATTAAACTAACTAAATTAGCTTTAAACTTCGGTCATGATTCACGTGTAGGCAACCAGGAGGAACTCTCTCTCTCTCTCTCTCTCTCTCTCTCTCTCTCTCTCTCTCTCTCTCTCTCTCTCTCTCTCTCTCTCTCTGTCTCAACTCTATGTTGTCCACAGATTATCTTACGAACTTCAGCTAGCGGGAACTCAAAAAAGACTCGTGCACGTTCCGAGGACAACAAAGGGAGAAACATACAAGGCCTCAACACCGCTCGAGTGGTAATCCATGACGCGCATCCTCACAAAGGGAACCAGCCTTGTGAGTGTCCTCGGGTGTCCAGAAGGACATTCGAAGAAATGAGGAAGTTTTCCTTAGAGAAATAACCCTGTCTTGCGCGAACACACACACACACACACACACACACACACACACACACACACACACACACACAGAGTCTTGGACAGCATGAAAATGAGAACCTTTGTCTCACATGCAAGGACAAGCTTAGCGTGCAAAGGCCCGCTCTCAGCAGAGGAGATGGCCGGCTTGGTGACTATAATTGCGTGAGAAATTTGTTCCATTTCTATTGAATGAATATCCAGTGGAGGATCATTGCGGCTCTGCTATGGTAAGTCACAGTGCACGAGGTGTTTGCATTGCGATTAAATCTTACACGTGAGATTAACTAGTGTGGTGGCTGTCATGACGTGATTTAGATTAAAGAGGACAACTTTCTAATCACATGTTCTCTGCAGTTAAGGACTTCACCTGTTGTATTAAAGGGAACCAAAACCCAGTGCCTTCCCCATCCTCTCTCTCTCTCTCTCTCTAGAAATAGTATCTCTTTCAAGGAGTATTCTATCTTTTACGTTACAGTTCTTTCAAATGTACAAGTAACTAAATGCTTGACCCCAGTTTACATTTATCCAAACGAATTTTTTTAATGTTTACTGACCTAAAACTTGATATGACATTATCCTTAAACAATATGGAAATTTACAGAATACCTGGCGAAATCGTGATCAACGTAATATCAATTTTCACCCTAAAAAAATATATTGTTTCCTTGTGTTTGAACTTGAGGAATTAGATTCACAAACCAATGTTCTATTAAACCAGTTTTTAATTCCCAGTTAATGCTAGGATTCATACAATCTCGACCAACTGTTGCACATTATTTTCTCATTAAAGATTTACTCTGGGGATTAACAGGCAACTCCAAAGACTACATATTTTTTTCTGGTTATCTCATGTACCAATTCGACGTACTGCAAGTCTGTCATATCTGCTGACATCAAGTTTATGTAACATGGTTATATTTAGAGTCTCATTGGCTCAGACGTCAGCCATAACTCGGCCACCCGCCTCATGTAATCTATATTTACTTTTCAGTTTATACCACGACGTCGTTAGTTCTGCTAAGAGAGAGGCATTCTTCTGCAGGATTTTCGAGGGTATCTGTCATTGCTGTGGTATCAGACACCTCAGAGAGTGTACAGCTTGTTCATTCTTGCTTAACGTTCATCCATCTGGCGCTGGTGTGGGATCAGACACCTCGGTTCAGTTTGCTTTACGTTCATCCATCTGGCGCTGGTGTGGGATCAAACACCTCTGTTCAGTTTGCTTTACGTTCATCCACCTGGCGCTGGTGTGGTATCAGACACCTCGGTTCAGTTTGCTTAACGTTCATCCACCTGGCGCTGGTGTGGTATCAAACACCTCGGTTCAGTTTGCTTAACGTTCATCCACCTGGCGCTGGTGTGGTATCAGACACCTCGGTTCAGTTTGATTTACGTTCATCCACCTGGCGCTGGTGTGGGAAAACGTTAATGACCAGGATCTCGAGACACAGAGTTTTCTAGATCGTAACTGGGTCGATCGAGGGCTTCTGCCCGTACCGAAATTATTCCATTCAGGTGTCGTACCCTACAGGGTACGTTCCTCTGGCTCTCTTAAGAGTAGTTTTGTGTAACGTCTCAGGTGGGAAAACAAGGCTGTTGCGGCATATTCTATCTTGGATTGAATGCACAATATATATATATATATATAGTCCCTGGGGAAAGGGGATAAAGAATACTTCCCACGTATTCCCTGCGTGTCGTAGGAGGCGACTAAAAGTGGAGGGAGTGGGGGCTGGAAATCCTCCCCTCCTGTTTTTAATTTTCCAAAAGAAGAAACAGAGAAGGGAGCCAAGTGAGGATATTCGCTCTCAAGGCTCAGTCCTCTGTTCTTAACGGTTCCTCGTTAACGTAGGAAATGGCAAATGTATGAAAGGATCATGAATACACACACAGCAGCTGGCTGACCGGTACAACAGATCCAGCAAGCAAGCCTTTGCCGCACCAAACCCGAGTTTGGAACCGAGCCTTACGCCTGCTTGGCTAGCGGGGACTCCATGCGAGCCTCCCTGGCCAGGTTTATCTCTATCTCCACCGCCAGGATCCTCATACGACTGGTTACAAGCCTTGTGTGTTTTCGTCAGCGTTTGCGCCTGTGTCATAACAATCTGACTTCACTCCCACGTGATATACAAGACAGTCTGGCCAATGAAACTTGTAACTGTTCTATTTACAATCGTGATGAACACACTAGACCAAAGTATGTTGCCGTCTTGGCTACCGAATGATATAAATATTGTAACCGTTGGTCATTTCTGTTACATATCGTCTCCAATATCCCGGTCTGCCTCCATGTAAGCAGGGATGGCGCTCATACTAAGCAGGTCCTTTTATGACTTCATTGCGCCCTCTGGTTGCGGCGATAGTGTACTGGCATCCAAAGGTACACTCTCCTTAGCATCACCATTACAGTCTCAACCTCTTCCTCCTCTTCCTTCCTCTGTCATTGAAGTCTCCCCCTCCCCTCCTTACCTCCCTCCTAGCTGTCCAAACGGACAACTGTGACGCACTTCCGGGATATGCACTGAGATAGGGGTAGAGGTACCTCAATCGTGCTATTCATGGCGACAACCTGACACACTTCTTCTGCTCTACTTGTGCAGAGGAATCTCATTTCACGACCTGGGTTCACGACTGCCACAGCGCGGGACGTGCAAGCATGGTAACGCACAACTAGCAACAAAGAGACGAAAATCTACATCAACGGCTGAACTCTCTCTCACTCGCTCTCTTTTCCTCCCTCGCCTCTTATATGCAAGAATTTTACTTTTGGTGCGATGAATGAGTCTTCAACCTACTGCTTTATTCTCAAGTCTCAGGATATAAAGATAGAGTTTTCAATATACTCGCATTGCTGAAAAAACATGGCAATCATTTTGGACTATAAATTGGTCACTATGCCAAAACTAGTATACACTACTGCTTCTCTCATACCTGAGGTGTTCTCTCGATTGAAGGATTCAATAGTATGATTTTTAAGGCCAAAGATTTTGATTATAATGAACAATCTTCAAAATGAATATGCAAGTTTGCCGGTGTGCTTTAAAGCAGCCATATTATCTTACGAAATAGTCGCATTAAAGGCAAATAGTAGGAAATGCTACATATATAATGGGATCCCCTACGTACGGAAGACCAGCTAATGTTAATGCTCAGTTGTTTTCCTATAAATCTTTTTTCACTTGATGTATCTGACCCATGTATCATACAATCCCCACATTTCAAGCTGAACTGACTATTTTTCTTCTCAAATAATGAATACATATCCGTTGCATGGAACATTCTCACGTTATATCAACTGCTTTTTTCAAAGGCCACTGTATTTTGAGTGGGACGGAAATTCAAGCTCTTGGTAGCCAGTCTACAGGATGGCAACGCTATACCAGACGGACCCTCTGTATAGTGTGTCGGACAGCCACAAATGGTGTTGTGACCAAGACTTGGCACATACTCATACTGGGGGCAATACAGGAAAGAGCAAGTCTTCATAATGGTGACTTACTTCTAAATTCACCGAAGACTCAAAAATTTGTAAGCACAAAAGGCTGTTTGGCATCGTACTTGTTATGCAAACACTAAGTGATGAAGCAATATGGGATGTCAGAGATCAGTTTAGCCATGATATGTCCACTGCGTCTTGCAACATTAAACAAAGGACCGAGGAGAAAACGCCCCCGAGATGTATGGTATATGGACATCTACCTCACTGACACACACACACAATCACACAACCACACTAATCAAAATATGTGGCGTTACATTTTCTTTTATTGTACGACTTTAGGATACACGTCGAAATCCGCAACGTGCAGTTAGACTCTCAAACAACAGTGATCAGAGCACGAGGGTGAACACATCAGTGTCACGAAGTGATGCACGTGCTCACGACGTGAGGCATTACAAGGAATTAATCTACCATCAATGTCCACAATGTGTCGAGGAGTGAAGCAAACACAAGGAGCAATGACATAACCGACGGCTCGACTGGCAGACTGCAAGCCTGAGTGAATCGATCAGCTTCGATGAGATTCAAACCGGAGACAAACACTACGACTCCATGAATCCAAGTGAAACACCCTACTTGAATACCCTCGGTAGATCCATATTGATAACGATCATTCAACTTACAGGAGAATGTTAATAAAGTGAACAGAAAATAGTAGTAAACAAGTTTATAAGTAAATTTTGTAGCTTCTTCATTCAAGAGGGGGCCCCCCCGTCAGCCCGCTCCCCAGGCATATTACGATACCTAAGGAGAGCATAATACTCCAACCCTTAAGGACCTTAGGGCCCGTGCCAGCTCTCGGCGACCCTGGTCTGAACCTGACACATGGGGTCCCACCAGGCAGACAGGTGGTATACTCGTCTCCTGTAAACCGACCCCTCAGACGGGAGGTATACATTTGGTCCGACACCCACCCCTAAAAAAAAAAAAAAAAATAGTCGAAATACTCTTCTCCTCCATACTGGACTCTTTTTAGACGGGAGGTATACTCGTCTCCTGTCAACAGACCCACACAGACAGGAAATGAACATTGCCTTCTGAGGACAGACACCCACAGCCAGGAGACGTACCTGCCTCCTGTAGACCGACCTATGGAGTGAACACTGTACAAGTGTCATAATGGTACATCTCAGGAGGAGGACGCCACCAGCATCACTTGTCATCTACGATGCCTCTCGTGCTTACCTGCAAGGAAGGAGAAGAGGCATTAGAGTTTCCAAGTGACTCACATTCTTGATGGCAAACTCGTAATCTCATTAAATACCACTGATGAACTATACTACAGGTTGATAGGCTATTTGATCTGACAAATTCAAATATTTTTCATGTTTGCATATCATTATACTGATAATGGAATTATTTCTAGTTGACGTATTGGGGCTTCAGTAGGAGTCGATCAGTGCTATGTGTATTCCTTCGACATACCTACAGATACTTCAGTGAATTCACACGATCTTACAAGTGGGAACATTACACATTTCTAACACTGTACGATAACAAAGATAACCCATCACTGTCACTGAAATTTTAAGGTCACGTGTCTCGTGTATCTATTGCTTATACTTTTAGAGATATCCGTGCGAGCTTACGCAGAAAGAGGTAGATGAAAGGCATATATATATATATATATATATATATATATATATATATATATATATATATATATATATATATGTATGTATATAAAGGAGAGGGCTATCAACGCGGTAGCTTTTTGCTTTATAACTCCATCACACCGAATGCTGAAAAGGTGATGGTACATCTCGGTCAGTATGTATAAAACGATGAGCAACAAGGATTAATGTAGACATTGTTAGGTTGCTGGTTAGAATCATTGCCGAGGGTCACTATAAGCTGATGCCGACCAGAGACATCCCATCATTTTGGAGAGTAGCATAATGAAGGTCATGGGTCAGCCGGGGTCGGTACAGTTGGCTGTTAGAAAGACGACTTCGTATGCCATGATGGGAGAATATATTTCATCATTACTTTTGTTAAGTACAAGTGTAAATCTTCCTTAACACAGTCGAGTGTAACTTTGCTAACTAACTTTCCTAATCTGACCCCCCTAACGTGACTCGTATATCCTGTACAGCAGCGTTTGTTTTCTTTCTCTTCTACAGATATTATACCGGATTCTGCCCTTTAGTGCTGGCTGTGTGTGTCCCAGCCATTAGCTTGACCACGTAACACATGTCAAGTTACTGGGTTACATGGTGGAGTGTTGACAGCTGTCAGAGATGGGGCTTCCATCACGTCTCTTTCTTTGCCTCCACCGCTAAGCTTTGTAACTATATCCTCTTACGTTTTTCTTAACTAGAATCTGCCCTGTTTCAAAAGGTAGGGTTTCGACTTCCAGAATAGCCCGTCGATTTGTGTGTGTGCGCGCGCGCGTTACTCAAGTCCTGCCCTTGAGTTCTGACAGTAATTAGGACACCTGATAAAGGTAAGGTTCTCCCCAGTAACAGCTGTTGATATGCATGTAATCCTTGTTAATAAGGAACGCCTATCTAGGAAAGAGAATCATCAGACCTAGCAACATCTGTTATGGGAGGGAGGAGTTGTGGGTGGGTGGGTACGGCGTTTTCAAAATGGCCTACCCGGGGAGGTACCAAGGCGAGACGCAGGATCATAATACCCTTCAACACAAGGATAACTGCGAGAATATTCCAGTTCAGTAAATCAGGCTGGGAGAATATTCTTGCGGGATGAACTGGAGGACAGAGTAGTATTTAGGAGCAAATGGAATGACTGCCAGGCGACGTGCTGCCCACAAGACCCGCAGTGTTTGGAACGTGGAGTACGTCGGAGCCAACAGCCGACCTTCCTAGCTCCCTCGATGTTACTGGTTCCCAAGCTTCTCTGCTTCCTCGACGTTACTAGTTGGTGAAGCCTGTTCGTTCCTTTTACGCTACTTAATCCTTGGACTTACTGGTTCCTTCAGTGTTAGAATCGCCTCGACGTTCCTGGTTCCCTCATAGATCAGCCGAGCCTCTGTCGCAGCTGCGACGGTCCTGAGCAGCGGACGCTCCGCCAGCCCTGACATCCAGCCAGCAGCCAGCCAGCAGCCAGGCATCCCTGGCAGTCCCTCCTCCCACAGCCGCCACCACCACCAAGCCATCCCCCACCCTCCACTACCCTTGCCACGCTACAGTAATTTACTGTTGAGGAAAAGATTCCGATGTTTACGTGTTTATTATACCAATTCCGACGGCGCTGGCTCCGTGAGCAGACATTAAGACGGCTCATATTTGCGAGATATATTTCGGTGAAAAGAAAAAAAAAATTAATTTAGTAAAGTTTGTCCGTCCAGGGATATGTATCTTCATCCCTCCAGCCTCAAGGCTCTTGTCTGGGTGGTTTTTCCCTCCTCGGCTGGAAACTGGCTTATGTTACTGAAATTATATATTTCTCAGCTTTTGGTTCATCTTGACGACGCGAAGTATTCATACATTTTTTGCCCAGTGGAAGATTCAGTAATTTAGCAGCGTCGAGAGCCTGTTTTTTCCCCCCCTGTTAACCAGCTGGACAAGGATAGAAAACATCTCTCTGCGCATTTCCATGGAGTGAATCAAGTGCAACCAGCCATACGCCTTTTGTGAGAATCATTTTTGCAGAACCTGGGTCCTGAACCCCTACTCCTGCAAGAAGGCAGGAACGAACAATCCCCTTGAGATACCCGAGCTACTTTAGATATATCCTTACTCGGGTCAAAGGGCTTTAGCTTCATTTGGTTGGTTGGTCGTTTGGGCTTTAGGCCAATCAACTGCCGGGATCTCAAAGGCTGTCAACAAACAGCATCCACCAACCGAAAAATCTTTAAGACCTTAGGCCTTAGGGTGTTAAAGATAATTCAAAAACCAAATACACTCGCCATATCCATGTGGCCCATGTGCTTTACCTTCACGTGTACCTTTACTTGACAAGCAGAACTGTAGACCTACAGGTCCTCTGGCGGAGTCCGGGTGGTATAAATACCCTCTTAGTAAACACGAAGTAACAATATAACATCCGAAGGTGGAACTTAATCATGAAGTAAATGATCCTCGACTGTCTTAAGTTGATAATGTATCTCTCTCTTCCACAGTGCCACCTGCAGCCTCACTTCCCTGCCACCTCTCCTTGTAATATTATCGTCGTGGTTATTGTAGTTACTTGTGGCAGAAATTAGACTTGAGGTATCAGCCCCAAGATTTAAAACTAGTAGAAATAATGCACCGTGCCCGAGTCTGGGTCAAATTTCACGGAGATTAACCCACGAGTAAACAAATGCAGAGAGGCCGTAGCGTTTGGACGGGTCAAAATAAGGAATCAAGGAACATAGTATGATAATCTTTCACGTTCCTGAAGGGGAAATACAAACGTTGTTCATGTGTGTAAAAATGAAGGACTATATGTTAGGAAACGTTAGCTATCCACACTAGCATCATCCTCTTGTCGTATTCAGCACAGCGTGTTGAAACAGAGGAACAGCATTATTTGTACCAGCTGTGCACATTATCCCCAGGGTACTGTAGGATGTGACAGAATATTTCCTTCTTGACGCAATTTGTTGAAGACCAACGCATATTCAACACACTTGCTTTGAAACAAGTATTGCTCACCACACAGAGCTTCATCAGATGAAAAGTGTTAGTGTTCTATATTCATTCTCAGTTTATTCTTGAAATACAAGAGACGTTAGGGCACACGAACACACTCCATCTTCGGTCAATTCATTATAAATGATACATCACATATGAATTCAGAACTGTAGTGAGTTACTGTTCTGTACGAGGTCGTTCCTAATAATGAAGTCACCAATTTTCTTGTTCCTGTACTACACGATGCTGTTGAGACGATCTTCAAGGATGTTACAGGTAATGATGCTCTTATCTATTATCTCCAGAAAACGGTCGTCCGTCCAATCATCAGGAGATGTCTGGATTTTGTGAAGAGATCAACAGTTGCAAGTTGTTGTAGCGTGAAAAGATGAATAGTTCCAAATTGTTGTTGTAGCAAGATCGAAGCATCTTCATTCTATGTGAAATTTCCTATCTGGCTCAAGATCTACATTGGAACAAGTACCCGAGGCCACGAAATAAGGGAAGAGTCTACACTTTACGTTATTTCAAGCGATGCATCAAATGTAAATCATTCCAATGTACGAAAGAAAAATGTACGCGCCGAGCTGTGCAGGCGCCCTGAGAAGAATCATAACTATGGAAGCATATCATTGATAAAGTATAGGATCCTAAACGTCACCAGCCTGACGATAGATTAAGCCTACTTATGATGATGTAGTGAGGAGTATTTCTATGTTTCCGGATGGTATTGAAACAGCCCACGTATCATTCCATTAAAGGGACCGATGCCTCCTCATGTTATCCCTACTATAACAAAATTCGCTGACGATGGCCCGTCCTCAGTTTAAGCGTCAAATATTTCCCAACAGATCGTTTGTATGAAAGCAGAAGTTCACGGGACATCCTCCAGAAGGCGCGGGGCTCCTGTCGAAGGCCTGATGTGACCTAATTCTCGACTCCGTAACTCCCACCTCATCGTCTGGCTCAAAGGTCAAAGGTTCGCCTCAAAGTACTTGACACTGAAGGAGGAAAAAAAAAAAAAAAATGGAGCTCTTCTTCTCTGCCGGCTACCAGCTAGTGTTGACTCTACTGTTGCCCTTCATGTCTGACGGGCTGGATGAGGGCGAGACAATAGGACAGGGAGGTTTGGCTTCCTCCCTACCACTCCACCGTGCTCCCCTCCCGTCCCCAGTCCCTCGCGACCTATATACCGTCCGGGCAACTTCCAGTAGCACCGCGAGAGAAAGAAAGAGTTGATGGGATATGAATATCTTTTCTTGCTTCTCTTGTAAGTGAGGCTCAGCCTGGGGGCACAGACGGCATGAATGGCCGGTTCTGACGTCGGTGTTGTGGGGGCGTGGGCTTCACTCTTGGAGGTGGCGTCTGCCCGGTGACAAGGGCAAGGATCATCCCATGGTGGACTTTTACCAGCAAGCATAACATCAAGGCCTCGACAAACGGGTACACCAGGATCGTGGACAATCAGTAGTGATGCCATCCGACCTACGCAACTCTGAGCGTCCAAACAAGACGTTAGGAGACGCTGCACTATTTGTTATCAGAAAGAACCATCATACAGTGTCGAAATAGAAAAAAACAAACACTTCCATTACTCTTCAATTACTTACTTGAGGTTACAAGCGTATGACGCTCAGTGAAATCATCCTACATCTGGACGCTGAGACTAGAGTTTCTAATGTTGTAATTACCAGCAACCCGCCTCAGACTGCCTTAGGTTATCATTAGGGAAGATGTCTGTTCGCCCGAATAAAACTCCTAGATCAACAAATAACCTCCTAAGACGAGAAGTTCTGAGACAACCCCGCATTTCAGCCGTCGAATTTAAGAAAAGCCATCCAAAATTACCAGGAAACGTGTCTCAAATAACTATTCAACAACGCCTACAAGCCAGCTGCTAAGCCCGTGCGTACGAAAGTCACGAGATGGTGACGAATCGCATTTGTAAAGAAACACAAGGACTGGAGTGAGCAACAGTGGAGTAAGAAAGGGGAGGGTGAGGAGGCCGGAGGATGCCAACCGGCATGACTCCTTTCACAATGAGGACAATGAAACAGACAGCGTGACGATCTGGAGTTGCTTTAGTAGTGTTACGGGAAGGTCGCACTTCTTACCTAAAAACACAATGAATGGAGAGCACTACTTTAAGTGTGCTAGAGGACCATCCGCTTCCATATTATGAGGTTCACATGTGTGATCATTTTATGCAAGATAGTGCTTCCTGCCATAAGGTTAGAAAGGCGATGAATTTGTTTTGAGAAATAAAATCATTCAACTTCCGGAGTGGCCTGAGAACTCCCCATAACTCAACTCAATCGAGAACTGCGGCAATCAGATGAAAGTCGAACTTTTCTTTTTTTCCTGCAGCACCTCGTAAGTGCCTCGCCTCATTCAGGATATCAAACCCTATAGGCATAAAACATAGATCGAGAATATTTCACGGAGCTTTCCAATTCCATGCCCAGACTTCTGCAGTTGGAAACAAAGGAGACATGACAAAGTGATAAAATCTAAGTGACACTATTTTTGTTCATGGTACTGTAAGGCCGGGGGTGTAAGTTTTATGGAGGACATTTTTTTTTCCTTTTTTTTGATGATACAGTATTTGGCAGCGAAGCTAAGGATAACTGACAGCACTACCATTTTTCCAGTCACAATCTCTATAGGATTTCAGAATCACTCCAACACGTACACAAGTTTATCTCTCATGGCCAGACTCCATATGGTCAGCTTTAAGGATTCTATCTAAAGCCATTTATCCTTTCCTTCTTTTTTTTTTACGCATGTGAAGATATAACCTTTATACATTGTTTCATAGTATTTTTCTCTACAAGCAAGACCACGGGCTTGAAGACCATGGTGTGTTTTGTATGCTGTCTTCTCTTCCCATCCCTTTCTGATCTCGTCCTGGTAACCTGGTTGCCCTTTCTCAAGCCCTCTCCCAGTTAAAAGGATGAACCCTTCCTACCTCTCCCAGTAACCCTGGTAGCCCTGTCTTTTTCGGACCCTTCCCCCGTGGCTGGGACCTACTGCTATAGCCCCCCCATCTCCCCGAATCTTCAGGCACCCAAACTGGTCAATGAATCAACAATAGTCGATGACCCGGGTATCTGGAGGTCATCCGGAATGTTAAAAAAACATCAGGTAATTAGTTAATTGGCAGAGTCTCCCAGAGTCCTTAGAAGTATGAGAGTCTCTGTAAATTCATGAATCCTTAAAACATTCCTTGTTAGGGCGTCAGTATCTATAAGTAGCCATGATCTGGTATGCAAAGTCTATTCACTTCAACGTCGGTGAAAAGTTCCGTACCATTCGTAAAATAAACAAGTCTTGTTGCCATGCGATTTACCCGTACAAGGTTGAATGTTTCACAGATTTTTATCCGTTCTCTTTAGTAGCTGCCTCTCCTCAATCGGCTGATCCATTATTCGTTTAAGTTTACATCTATAGTCTGCTCAAATCTCTTTCCACTCCAAGTGGAAACTGAAGTGTCTAGTTAATATCAAAATCTCCTTTTATTACAACACTTAAAACCCCCAAAGTTGGGCTTTGGATGACCTATGGGTCACAATATCTACTGTTCACTTACGACACATGGTTTCCTCTCAAAAATGTTCCTTTTCAGTGTATACAGTGTGCTGTCGACCCTTCTCGTTTTATATAACGCTCTGACTCGGCTTAACTTGTAATAGAAGTGTTCTCGACGGTAATCTTGAGCCTGTCATGAGTATTTGGTCGATTTTTTTTTTACTGTTAAACGAATGTCTGCAACGGTGACACAATATCCGTGTCGACCACTTCCCAATGTTGATAACATTAGTGTCTATCATTTCTCAAGTGTTGATTTCACCCGCTAGGAAAAGTTTAGCAATCTAGATATGGAGACTGACCCTACGTTAGATATGCAACGTCAACATGCCATTGTATGTATGACAATGGATCAGTTTGTAAAGTCAATCGTTTTCAACTCTGGATCATCACAGATGCCTGACCTATCTTCCAAAGGGCTTAAAGAAGGTTAGGAATGGAGGTCGAGATAACAGTGAAAACATGGTTTATTTACAAAGCAGTGCGATGTTAGGCAAGCAACGACGATATGGCCAAGTTCAACGGTGAGTCAATTTGCAAAATCGGCAAGTTTGTAACATCGGAACGTCATTGTCGACCATTCTGCAACATTGATAAAATGGTTTTTTGGCCAACTGTGTAGAAGCTCAGGGTCCCTGCGAGGCAACGAGTCCCTGGAAGCTCGCGAATTTCTGGAAGTTCGCGAATCTCTATGAAGTTTGCAAGTGCGTGAGAATCTTCAAATTCCTGTTAGTTTACAAGTTTCTGAAAGTTCACGTGTCCCTGGAAGTTTACGAGTCTGTGGCAGATCGTGAATTCCTGTTAGCTCGTGGGACCCTGAATGTCCAACATTGCTTAAAATTCCATCAGTCCTTGAACGTCTACGAGTACCTGGATGTCCACGACTTCCAGGAAGTCTACCAATTCTTTGAAATCTAAAATTTCCTGGAAATTCAAGAATCCATGCAAGTCTACGAATTCTTAAGTCTATAAGTACCTGGAATTTTATGAGCCCCTGGAAGTTCGCAAGCCTTTGGAAGCTGGCAAGTTCTTGAAAGTTCACGAATCCTTGGAAGTACTCTGGTCCCTCTTAGTACAGAGTCGCTGGAATCTGCTGGTCGTAGCGTCCCAGAAGACCTACGAATCAGAATGGATTGACCGACTCTCAACCTAGTTGTTGTTCTACCACATTAATCCAGAAGTTTCTGCTCTTTTCTTTATCACAAACGGCTTCGTTAGGACCCAATGGTCTGTTACTGTCTTAATTCAGTTGTAAGCTGAAATAGCGCCTTTATGGACTATTTCCAGCGCGGTTGGTACTCACAGTCCAGGCGATTTCATATATGGCATTCTTGGCTCAGGTGATTCTCCTATCTTAACTGCTACACCTGGTTGCTGTGGTACTAAGTTTTTTCTTTCTTCTCCCCAGCCCAGGAGGTTCGTCACGTTCATGCACTACTTCTAGCCCGAATGACAGCGCGAATTCCCCGTGGCACCTCTGGGTGAAATTCTAAGACCTGGTGGGGATCTACTCGAGAAAGACGTCCGAACTCAAGTAGCAGACCTGACCAGCGTACTAAGCCTAGTCGTGGACATTCAGGGGTATAGATGGTATTCCCAGCCCAGGTACTTTCTTTCATGCGGTACACGGTCTCTTCCATCCCTCACCGTCGCCTTCTCAGCCTAACCTCAAGTTCCTAACGTTTCACTTCACATCCGTCATCTCCACTCTCCTCATAAAATCTATTTCATTACCCTCTCATTGCGTACTTAACCACGTTGTTCTCTCCTCACAACCTTTTTAATTCACTGAATTCCGTTCATTATCACCCTTTATTTCCTTATTACCCTCCTCACCTCACCATCCTCTTTACCTCGCTACTTTCCTCCAACCCCCCTCCTCCGACCCTCATCTTGGCACACTCCTGCGTACCCTCATCTCACTTTTCTCATCATTTCGCTACCTACTGCTCCTTGCTAATCTCCTTGCTCCTAAAATATTTCATGATCCTTCTCATTACTTTCCTCATCTCACCACCCTCTTCTCAGCCCACTTATCCTACTCCACGAACCTAAGCCTCATCTCATATCTCACAGCAGACTAGAAGACCGATCTCAAGGATGCAGCGAAGCCACCGCACCTAACGCTACTAGGGATCTACACGTGTTACGATACTGAAATTAACATCTCGCCGGTTGACCCTAAGAAAAAAGCAAAATGGTTAAACTTTGCATCCCATCCAACTCATCCCCCTCCACACACACACACACACACACACACACACACACACACACACACACACGTCGCTGACCATGATTCAGACCCGACCCCTGCCGGGTTCGAATTCGGAGGGTGTAAGTCGGCCTTAAACCAACCCAACTGTTCATCCTTCCCTGGGGATTCGTCGATGAATGGGTTCCTGGCTTTGGCTGGTGTGTGTGTGTGTAAATTCATAAAAGTAATGTTATGGTGCATATACAGGACAACACCAGTGCAAAATTTACTAACACAAACAGTAACGGCAAATCATCACACATGCGAATGTCATTTTAAGAATAATGGATATGAATGCAAAGGACTGATAGTAAACAGAAAAAAGATATGGAGTTCAAGGATCGCATTAGGGAAACAAACTTGAAGTTGGTATAGAAGTGGACACAACACTTACGAAAAAGATAAGATCTCACCTGATCTGTCTGGAGGGGTTTATGACAGCACGAAGAGAAAGAAATGACAAAAAGGAGGGGTTCTGACCTCTACACTGAGGCATAGCCTAAAGTTTCAAGAAATATTAGTAGATACCCAGTCAACCAGTATGTGGTGGGAGAAATGACTTCTGGCGATTCATAATTTACCAAAAACTACCAATAAACCTAAACCCATTCTTAATAACATTGAAGTAACAAACAGGAAGGTGCAGGAAGCAAAAGAACACGCTCTCCTCAGAGATGGTCAGGCTCTGATGATGGGGTTTTCAACTCGGATGAAATGGAATTGAGATCCTCATGGAGACGGTGGAGTCGAGGAGACGAGTTCTTCTATCGTGTACAGGACTTCGATTTCGGTTTATTACGAAGGATCCTATTTCTTAGGATCATATTTAGGCTACTACTGTTACTTCAAACACTAACGCAACTACTATTACCACAGTTACCACTACCATCATCACTTCTGCTACCAGAAAAAAAAAAAAATATGAATAATGAGACAAGTTAAAGGAAAACGAGGAAAGAAAACTTTCTCCAAGTCACGTACAGTATAAGAAAACTTCATATGGAGAAAACGAGCCATATATTTACAAGAACTGAAGAACCAAGTCAACCACGGAAGAAAACGGCAAAACAGGACGGCCCCGACAAGAAAAAGAAAACAGAGCCTCATCGACCCGGGCCACCCGTACAGGGACAAACTTTACCAGCCTCCTCTAAATTCTGGCGGCCACCAGTCCCATCCAGGCAGGGAAGATGGTGGTGCGCACACACACACACACACACACACACACACACACACACGGGAACACCAGCTGGTACCGGAGGAGACCAGCTGAGGGGAATGTGAAGATACTATGAGGACGGAGAGCCAGCTGGTGGTAATATTGGGAGGAACGGGACCAACTGGGAAGGAAAAGGTATTCTAGAAGAAGAGTAACCAGATGGTTGGAATGGGAACCAGATGTGAGGAAGCAGAACCAACAAGAGTCGTAAACCGGCTGGATGTATTGGGTAAACAGGTTGTGATATCTAAGTAGTTGTGATGAGGAGGGGGAGAGGAGCTGGAGGAAACATGTTGACGGGAAAGGGGTTGGAAAGAACGAAAGAGGGATCACCACCCACTGAGAGGAGGGGTAGCTAGGTGTGAGCAGTAGCCACCAGGAAGGCTTGCTGAAAAGGAGGCCAGCTGGGAGGAGGGATAGCCAGATGAGAAGCCATCTGAAGGAAGGGTAGGCAGATGAACGACAACTGGGCGGAGGTGGTACCATAGTCCTTATGCTATGAACATTACTGTACAGCCGAGGTACCCTCTTTCATGGGGCTCCTACAGCGTCCAGGCTTCACCTCGCGCGGGATCAGGGCAAAATGGACTCCTTTCGGCAAGAAAATCCTCTCCGTCCAAAATGATGCAGCTTCGTCGAAGGCAACATCTTGCTCCCTGTATTGCCGCTTTTAGGAGAAATCTACCAACACCGATATTCCTAATAACAAAAAAAAAATGTATATATATATATATATATATATATATATATATATATATATATATATATATGTTTGCGCGCGCGCGCACACACACACACACGGACATACACACACACACGCACACATCGATCCCTATTGAAAAACACAGACAAAGCTGAACAGTACGAGCATGAGCCAAGATCACCAGCACGGAAGCAATACATGCTGAAACGGACAGGGACGTTAGCAACACTGCAACACCAGCTGACGTGACAAGCGAACACCTCAGGCCACACACACACACACACTCCCGGAAACATGTACACGCTCTCCCCGCAACACATTGGCACTCCTTGTTATCTCCTGATTTCAGTGTTCTCGATTTTCCTGTTCAGCTAAAATCTGTCCTGTAGATTAGAGATTATAGCTGTAGTCTGCCATGAACTTCTGCGTAGATTTGTAGGCTACAATGTAGACAGTATACAGCTGTAGTTTACACTGAAGAGGCGAGTTTATAGCTCTAGTCTACACTGTAGTTTGAAACGTGTAGCTTCAGTCTACGCAGCAGCTTTTGAGTGTATTTAGAAGGAACTTAATAGGAATGCAGATAGGCACAGTGCATTAGATCCTCCCGAAGAAATATGGAGCCTAGCATAGAGAGAGAGAGAGAGAGAGAGAGAGAGAGAGAGAGAGAGAGAGAGAGAGAGAGCACACGCATAACCAAGGCCAAATGCTTGTAAACTTTCGAAACTACAGAGGCGCACGGAACTTATTTTTAGTCGTAGACGTGAGGCGTGGCATTAATTTTGCTCACACCTCAAGTGTGTTCATGATACTTTCAACAACTCTATTCAGTCATCTGTTCCACCTGTTACCAACGCTATTGAAAAAAATGTATTCCCGTATCCAACGGAAATCGCTTGGCTACGAGTTTGTATCCATTACGACAGTTGGCATCAGACAAACGATCTTACATAGCTGCTAAGGTCGGCTGGTTGTTTGGGCTTTCAGTCTATTCACTGCTAGGGTCATGAAGGTCGTCATCGCCAAGTTATACTTACCAACCGACAAACCTTTAACATCTTCAGGTGTTAAGGATAATTTCATATATATATATATATATATATATATATATATATATTCCCTGGGGATAGGGGAGAAAGAATACTTCCCATGTATTCCCTGCGTGTCGTAGAAGGCGACTAAAAGGGAAGGGAGCGGGTGGCTGAAAATCCTCCCCTCTCTGTTTTTCTCTCATTTTCCAAAAGAAGGAACAGAGAAGGGTGCCAGGTGAGGATATTCCGTCTAAGGCCCAGTCCTCTGTTCTTAACGCTACCTCGCTAACGCGGGAAATGGCGAACAGTGTGAAAAAAAAAATTTATATATATATATATATATATATATATATATATATATATATATACATATATATATATCAGAAAGGGAGCAGGTCCCGGGACTGATTCCTGCGACACACCACTTGTTATATCCAACAGTTCCAAGGATATGGTATATTCCCTATATACGGCTCAGTCAATCAACTTCCTAACTACAGAAGCACATTACCCTCTCTACCATATACTTTAAATTTCAATAGAAACATTTGATGCGGGACTTTTAATACTTTCTGAAAGTCAAGATAAAAAGAATTTCCTCCCTTCTCTCACATGGTGATTACAATTGACTGACGTGAACGGTATATGTAGCGTCGAGTGAATGGATAACCTTTAACTTTCTAAATATATATATATATATATGCGAGCGTGGGCGGATCAGAACGGCAGGGTAGATATAATTGCTTGTTCTGGATTAGACCGTGAGGTCGTGTGGGTGGATTCAACCGCGTGGGTGGACTTGACAGCATGTCCATCCGAGTGGATTTGGCCGTGCGGCCGGCTGAGTGGATCTGACAAGCGAGGCCGTGTGGGTGGATTGGACTGTGGGCGGAGTTGACCGTAAAACCGCCACAGTGGATCACAGGTGGTGTGATGCATAGCTCTTGGCAACGTCAAGTCGGTAGCAGGTGTGGTGATGGCCAGCTTGTGAGATTGTCATCAGCCCTATATTCGCCAGCTACAGTAAATACAACGATTATTTCACGTACCTTATGCACTCATGAATCACTTCGGCTATAGGAAGCAATGACGACACTAAGTCATGATAAACTCAACGGCTTCGAACTCATAAATGCACTCTTGAAACTCTAGGTGGCTCATTTATTAATCACACTACCAAGCTCCTGATCCTTTCACAAGAAACAGTCTTCAGGACAGTCAAGACTTGACAAAATGATGGACAATACACTTTCCTCTCAGTCAGCAGAAACAGCGAATTCATCCGTAAAGAAGTTGCCAAATACATATATATAAAACAGGGAACAAATATGTCAAATTTCATACAAGTCTTCCTTCAATTTCTTTTCCCCGAGTTCGACGTGCGTCATGGCCGAGTGTCTGCTATGAATACAGACGAGGCAATACTTAGTTTACGGACTTTTTGCTCCACTTACAATATTCTCCTCCTGGACAGGCAGGGTAAGGTAATCACGGACCAGCTCGGAGAGAAAACATTTCTCTTTCTGTCCCAATGTTCGAAGCTGGACCCACAGTCCTCAAAGGTGCAAACGCGTTGTGCCACCTAGCCATCACCATCACCACCTTCTTCTTGCCTTAGGTGCGGATGAGAACTCATGTCGAGTAGACAGTAGTAAAGAGAGCAGCGATGACGTCACCCCACAGAGAGAACCCGAGGGCACAGCTAGTCATGCAGCTAGGATGACGATGCTCACAGAAGGACCCAGCCATGCAGTGCATTGTCATAACACCGAGATTCAGGATGTACATTGGAGAGACCAACCGAATGATCTCCCCGGAGAGATGCAGGGTCATGACCCCCCCCCCCTTCCCTACCCCCAACAGTGCAGCGGCACAACAAAAATCGATGATCTCCGCAGAGAGAGAGAGAGAGAGAGAGAGAGAGAGAGAGAGAGAGAGAGAGAGAGAGAGAGAGATACTGGCTGCAGAGTCCAGGCAGTATCTCTTCACCCCGAGGCAATGTTACCAGCTCACGAGAAAGTAAAACTACCTCACGCACTGCTCGACCACAGACATCCTCCACTCTGCCAGTCCACAGGTTGTAACAGACCTGCCACACTTCTGTTTCATATTAGGCGGGAAGTAAATGCAACCGAACGAAGACGTGTTCTCCAGATAACTTTCGCACACAACTTCAGAAATCATTCTGTTGCTTGAACCAACGAGATTATGGAGTAATGGGCGCTACTTTTGTGTGGGTTACAGAAGGTGACCGTGGCGGCTTCTGCCGCTACAAGCCTAAGATCATGGAACGCTGGAAGGACTTGCGAAACCGATGGCTGGAAGGCACAGAGGAAGTCTTCCTCTGGTTCAGAATTATTGCCGTTTCATATATTCATTTACTAACGAAACCCGATTGAAGAAAGAGGTCATTTTCCCCCTCATTTTTTTTCTCCAATGGACAATTATCGATTTCATTGATCTTATCGTTATCTTTTGATCGTTATCTTTTTATCCCCGTAGATAGAAATGAAAGAATGTAATCTACGTGTACCTTGTGTGGAAGGCGGCGGTGAGCTGCGGTGATACCTAAGGGCTGGAAATCCTCAACTCCTGTATCACCACTTTCTACAAGTAAGAACAGAAGCAACCAAGTGACGATTTATCCTCAAAATTTCAGACGTCTGTTGCTGATACTGTTTCGCTAAGGAACCCCTGTATATCACATGGTTTCAGTTCACTTCATCCCGTGCACGCCTTTCACCATCTTGCATGTAAAGGTCCTAATCGCTCAAAATCTTTTTCACTACATCCTTCCATCTTTAATTTTGTCTTCCTGTTCTCCTTGGTCCCTCCACCTCTGCCACACATATCTTCTTCGTTAACCTTTCTTCACTCATTCTCTCCATATGTCCAAAACATGTTAGCACATTACCCGCAGCTCTCTCAACCACACAATTTCAGTCACCACACATCTCTCTTAACCTTTCATTGCATACTCGATCAAATCACCTCAAACCACATTGTCCTCAAGCATTTCATATCAAACACATCCACCCTCCTCCGCACAGCCTAATCTTTAGCCCATGCTTTGCATACATACCATATTATTGGGACTACTATCCCTTCAAACATCGCCATTTTTTGCCCTATTAGATGACGTTCTCTCAACACACACTTCAGTGATCCCAGAAACTTCGCCCCCCTCCTCGCCCATCCTATGACTCACGTCCACTTCAATGGCCCTATTAACTGCCAAGTTCACTCCCAGATATCTAAAAATCTTCACTTACTCCAATTTTTCTCAATTCAATGTTACATCCCAACTCTGCCCCTCGCTCAACCTAGCTAAACCTTATAATATTGCATTTATTCACATCTGCTCTCAACTTCCTCCTTTCACACACACACTTCCAAACTCACTCACCAACTTCTGCAGTTTCTCACTCAAATATGTCACTAGCTACTGGCTAGTACGGACAAGCTTACTGCCGACATAAGATGGATATTGTCGTGAGCGTGATTCCGAAAGTGGGTTTGGTATTTAAGCAGTTCGTTCATACTGACCGACTGTCCAAGATGTTCTATGAATGCGCATCGTTAGGCGTGGGTGGCTTCGTCTTGCCAGTATGCAAAGCATCACAGCTGTTGCACTTATACTGGCAGATAATTGACTACTGCAGCCCCGCAGGAACAGCATCCTTGACCTTTAAAAACTATTCTAATGTTAACTTGTGGGTGATACTCGCATAAAACCCAGTTCCTTAGGAGTATAATCGGCTTTCCCGGTGATCAAGATTGGAAAATGATGGTTTTACTTTAGCACAGTTTGTTTAACGTTTTACCAAAATACACAATGAAGTTTAAAGAAAACCCGTTCTTATTCAACTTTGCACTATCTCGTGTGTGGCGTGGTGGCGACGGAAATGGATGAAGGCAGCAAGTATGGATATGTACATGTGTATATATATGTATGTATTTTATGCATACGTTGAAATGTATATGTATGTATGTGTGGGTGTGGGTGTTTATGTATATACATGTGTATCTGGGTGGGTTGGGCCATTCCTCGTCTATTTCCTTGCGCTACCTCGCTAACGCGGGAGACGGTGGTTAATTATAATAAATATATAAGAGAGAGAGAGAGAGAGAGAGAGAGAGAGAGAGAGAGAGAGAGAGAGAGAGAGAGAGAGAGATTTCTAAGTTCAAGGTCCTGTGAGAGTTTGTGCCTCAAGGTGGAATTAAAGTAAGAGTTTGCCGCGTCATTAATTTAGACGCCTGGAGGAGCTGGAAGGGTTTCTGACGTCAAAAGCACTCACTGCTGGAAACGTCTGTTGTAGTGTAAACTCTCACTTTTAGGAAAGTTTACCGTGTAGCAAACTCTCACCATTTGGAAAAGGTTGTGGTGTCGTAAACTCTCACTGTTAGTAAAGGTTGTGTTGTAAGATCTCACGGTTGGTAAAGGTTATTATGTTGTAAACTCACTACTGGAAAAGGTTGTCATATTCTGACTATTGGAAAAGGTTGTTGTGTCGTATACTCTCACTGATGATAAAAGTTGTTGCGTTGTCAATTCTTGCCACTGGAAGAGATTGTTGTGTCGTAAACTCTCATGAGAAGAGTTGGTTATGTTGTAATCTTTAACTACCAGAGGAGTTTACAGTGCTGTTAGCCCATCCTAAGTTAAAGATTCCTTAATTGTAAAACCACATTACTGGAAACATGTCTCGTAAAAGTGTCTCCTGGTTTATTCTCGTAGAGGTATACTACTCAAACTTCTCTCTCGTAATAGTGCGCTACTGCAGGTTTACCCTCTCATAAAGGTATACTATTTTAGTTTTGTATTCTCGTAAAGCTACACTACCACAGATTAATTCCTCTCGTAGCGGTATACCTCTCCGCGTTTACGCTCTCGTAAAGGTTTGCTACTCTATGTTTTCTCTGATGAAAGTATACTAATCCGGGTTTACCCTCTCGTGAAGGTATACAACTCCAAGTTTACTCCCGTGACCTCAGGCTACAGAGAGAAATAATGACAAAAGCAGTTGGTTGTGTGATGGTCGATGACACGATTCTCCAAGAACTTTGTGCTGCAGAAATCTATGAAGTTTGACCACAGACGATGAAATAGTATGATGACACGCCCACAGAAGGGTGATGTGATGGGAAAAACGAGTGAGGGGAGGAAGGGTATGGGAGAGAAGTGGTAGAAGCGAGGAGGAGAAGTGAGAGAGGGAGAGGAAAACGTTCGTCGAGGAGAGAAGTAGATACAAGAAGGGATGAGGGAGATATGGAGAGATGAGATACGAAATTCTGGGAAGGGAACTGGGATGGTGGAATAGATAGAAAAGATACTGATAGGACAGAGGAGGCTACAAGGAAGAGAAGAGGAGGGGATGAAGGAGCGGACGAAGCAGGTGAAATACGAAGAGGGACTTATGGGGTTGAGGAAGCAAAGGTTAGACTAGGACAAATGAGGTGTATGATGCAGGGGATAGTGAGGGAGACACTGACGGGACGGACGAGGCCAGGGATAAGAGAGGAGGAAAAGGAGGACTAGGATAAGGAGGGGTGACGGAACAGACAAGAAAGGAAGGGCATGTACTGGAGAGTCAGGAGTATACAGGGGGCCAGAGATGTACTAGGGAGCCAGGGGTACACAGGGGGGTAGGGATATACGGAAGAGCCAGGGAAGTATGGAACAGCTGGGGAGGAAAGGAAGAGCCAATGAGAAGCGGATGGGAAAGGGTGGGATGGAGACCATGGCCCTGGGAAGGCAGGGGAGTGATGTCAGCGGAGGGAAAGGACAAATCATACTGGGTGGATGGTGTAATAAAGCAATATAAATGGTAACATTTAGGAAGAGAGAGAGAGAGAGAGAGAGAGAGAGAGAGAGAGAGAGAGAGAGAGAGAGAGAGAGAGAGAGAGAGAGAGAAATTTACCCTCACCATCTGTTCTTGCCTTTCCCAACGATTTAAAACCTTTACCGTATTACTGGTTGAAAGACAACTTTTTTCTTATTGATGAAGCTTAGGCTTTTTACACATTCCCATGTAACTGAAAGCGAGGCTTATATACCTCGTCTTATTACTGTTGTTGAAGGTTACGCACTACCCCTTCTCACTGTAAAAGGAGGCGTACATGCTCTCCTGTATAACTGAAAAGGAAAATTATAGCCTTACCCTCTTACTGATGCTGAGGCTTATGGAAAAAAAAGAGGTCATGGTTCAACACTGTGACCCTTTCTTGAAGAGGACCTGATGTGACAGTATCAGAAATAAAGACATGTAGAAAAATTAATACATGTCGGTTTTTGATATGTTCATACAAGTTCGCCGTTTCCCACGTGAGGTAGTTCCAAGAACAAACGAAGAAATTATTTCTTTCGCTTACATCAACTCTAGCTGTCGCGTGTAATTTGTGTGTGTGTGTGTGTGTGTGTGTGTGTGTGTAAACAGGTGGCAATGACCATCCTCCCTCTCCCCCTCCACAGGACTGACACCCGAGCATTCCGAATTCCCGTGGGAGGTTTAGGAGCGAGCGTCCGCGAACCTAACTCTCCTGTGGGATGAGCGGTCACTCCTGTCCTCCAGGATGCAGGTGAGGAACCAGGCACAGGGCAAGGATAGTGTGTACGAGATGGAGCGACCATGGAAACTTCAGATGGCACCATGGATGAAGGAACGCCAGGCGATCAAGAGAACCTGACGACCAACTGTGACCCCACATGTGAAGACTGTGTGCGACTACACACACACATATGACCTGCCTTCTGCAAAGCCTTTTGCCCGAGTATGGCCAGGGGTGTGTATAGCCACTTCACACACACTGGGAGTCTTATGATAAATCTCGTCAGCCTTGCTGAGCCACGAGGGGGCAGCCACAACGGCAAAACGTTAGGGCAAGCATCCGATTCTCATGCGAGGGAGGAGGTGGTGTGGTCGCTCCGTGTCATATGATCATAACCCAGGTGGATTTTAGGGGACACTCCCTCTGTACTTCATGGTTCATTCGACTGACACCCACTTGCGTAGGTAACAGGTAAGATCACCCGGAACATACAGAGATGTATTGAGGTGATCAATAGTTCTGGAGGGAGTTAACCCTCTTAAGTGTCATGATGGAAAGGGTTGGTTTTGCAAGCGATGTGATTTTAGTAATATAGAAAAAGTTTTTTTTATTTGTAGCATGTTACATTTAGTTTTAAGACTAAGCTTTTCATTCGTCGATGCGCATAATCGTGTGGACAGTATGAGAGCTAATTCCAATACTACGTTAACACATACAGTGAACCACGATAGGATGCATTTTACATGCCCTTAGAGCGAGGTGATACGATACTTCATTTTTGTAGGTTTTTCATGGAAAACCATATGTGCCATGTCAAGGCAATATTGCTTTCCCGTAATTCGATTTTTGACTTTAAAAAAAAAACTTCTTTCATCGATTAATAATTTCAATAATGTCAATTTAAGTTTCACATATCAGTTGAATAGCCACACAAGAGTATACCAGTAGTCTTCATTACTAGACTACAGGAGGAACGAGTCGAAGAAGTGTACTAGTTAATTCGAGTTCTTTAACCCAAGGGTGTAAAAGGCATCAGATCCTCTGGTTCACAACTCCACTGGTTCTATCAACTGATGGACTCCATATGTACTCTGCTATATCCGAAGGTCGATGGGCCCCAGTTCGGTACGTCATTTGTCTCTCTTCACTTTGGTATTACTTTATCATTTGTAGATTTTCTTTTCGCTTAGATTTCCACTCTGCCGCATGAGGTGGCAAGGGTTGGTTTTCTCCACGGATGTGACTATCCCAAGATGTTTTTCTTCGAATATGAAATACGATTTAAACAAAGTCTTAGCTCTGAGCAAATTTTCGCTTAAGCTATCTAATAAAAACGATATATATATATATATATATATATATATATATATATATATATATATATACACACACAATTCCCCTGAAACTGCAAACAAGTCAAACAGTCGACTATTTAAAACAAGACAACGTGCTTTGTGAAGACGAGGCGCGAGATGTAATGGCTTTAAGTGGCCACTGCTCCATCAGCAGCTGCAGGTGACAGGGAGAAAAAGAAGGGGAGGCGGAGGGCGAGCGTGCCCCAGGGTTACGTCTGTGGACTTAGAGAATATCAACACCAAACGGTAAACAGACCAGCCGCTCCGGGTGGGGCAGCTGTGGGGGGTGGAAGAAGGGATGCGAATGGGGGACAGATGGGATGATGGGACTCCACTGAGACTATGTAATGCATGTAATCAGGCTTATGTAATGAAGCAGTTCAATAACATGTATAAAATCTCACTAGGGTCTGACACAAAGACCCTTCGACACCTTTTGCGCTGCCGCTCACACGATGAGCATGGGGTGCACTATAGATCTGTCGAGGATCGTGGCACATATTGATGGGAAGGCGATGGATTGTGAAGGGACGGTGGTGGTGGCTGACGGTGCAGGATGGGGTGGAGGTGGCTTTGGATGGGATGTTAGGGGAGGCTGACCCAACACCTGAACGATGTAAACAATCACAAGACTGATAAGAATTTGAGGACGAATGTTGTACCTTAAAAAGAAATGATATTGTCGACCAAGTAAGATAAAAGATATAATGCAGCCGCCTGAGGTAATGAAGATAATTAACAAGGTATCTGGAAAGTGATCAAAGATAATTACCGGGATGATCCTCGCATAATTCCCTTACCTGAGAACGTCGGGTTATATTACATGGGTTTCAGGCGTCCTCTGGTTAGTACGCGATCCTACAAACCACGCCAAGGATGAGCGTGAAATCTATATATGAGAGAGAGAGAGAGAGAGAGAGAGAGAGAGAGAGTGTGTGTGTGTGTGAGATTATCATTTGTGATTTCCAATTATGTGTTACGGGGAGGGAGTTTGACACTCTTGTTTGCCCCGTCTCTCAAACTAGCATACATGTACGATGCCTTTACTTCTACGCGAGTATGCACACACAAACACCCCAACACACCCCAGGCTAAGCCAGCGACCCATTCATAGACCAGTCCTGATAAAGAGGATAAATACCTGTGTTTGGTGTGGGCCAACTGCCGCACCCAAGGATCGAACACATGCGGGACCGTCCACGGGTCGGCCGTGCTAACTTTGTCACTAACGCTGACCAACTACACCATAGAGACCTGACCCCCATTCAAGCGAGCCAATACACCCCACACCCACCTCTCTCCAGAGGAACCCACCCCCCCCTCCCCCAATCCCCTCAGGGATAACAGCACTAAGACAACAGGGATTACCCTCGTATCTTTCTAGATCCTTCCACTTCCCTCCCAGCTTTCCTGTACCCCTCCTCCTCCTCTTCCTCCTCCTCCTCCCAGGACGTCTTTACCCACCCCATACCCTCTCTCAGCCCCCCCTCATCCCTCCGCCTTTACCTCCCGATCAAACTCAAAACATCGGCAGTGCAACTCGAAGTTTTGGACGCCATCATCACTTCAAAGATTCAAAATAAATATCCTTTTTCGTTGTCTTCTATATAGAGTGATTAATCTACGAAAAAAAATCGGGAAAACTCATACACACACACACACACACACACACACACACACACACACGTCTCGGCTAGGTACCCATTTATCAACCGGCCCTTGTGGGGAAGACGAACACCTGGTTTGGGTGTGGGCCGAATGCCGCGTCCAGGACTCGAACCCATGCCGGCCCGACCGTAGACAGACCCATGATGACTCATTGTGAGTAATGCTAACCACTACACTAGAGAGACCAGTGTGTGTGTAGCAGCCACCAATTGATCTAAAAGCCTTCTATTCCCGCTTTGTGTTCTCGATCTCGAGATCTCAAGTTACGGTGATCGAAAAAATGCGATACCAAGAATGAAATGAACGAACACGAGAGGGAATGAAGGTATGCTGGACCGAGGAACACATCTGGCTGTACACTCGGAGTCTCATCATCACAAGGAAAATGTCGCCCCACAGATGGAGCGAGGACTCACGACGAGATCTTGCCGTGAATTAGAGTTAGCGAGTGGCACTGCTCGCCTCAAGAAATATCCAGGTTTGACGACACTTAGTCGTGTGGGGTTAACGCGTTGTCCGGGTCTGATGTGCGAGATGGAGATAGTGCGCGTTTGTGTGGACTGAATGCCAGCAACGCACGTGTATGAACGAGTCGAAGACAACAACGTGTGGGGCAGGGAGGCGAGCCTGACAGCCACTGCAATGCTGGCCTACTGCGCCGCCTTCACTAACCCGATAGCACCTCCCTGATTTTGAGTGAGAGAGAGAGAGAGAGAGAGAGAGAGAGAGAGAGAGAGAGAGAGAGAGAGAGAGAGAGAGAGAGAGAGAGAAGAAACAGAAGAAAGAAAGAAGAAAGAAATAGAAGATAGACAAGAAAGAGAGAAAGAATACGAAATAAAAGAAAGGGAAAGAAGAGACAAAAAATAGAAAAAAGAAATAAAGCGAAAGAAATTCTTCGGTATCCTAAACTGGGCAGCGGCAGTTTGCTCCAAGTCCACGTAATTAGTCAAGGTCACGGGGGAAGTCAGAGGTGTACCCATGCTAATTAGTTTTCTTCCTCTTCATTTTGACACATTTACCTTGAACACCGTGCACCATGCAGGAGCTCCGTAATCCTGAGACATTTCGGTAACTGTCTTCAGTCATAGCGTTACGTTGGCGTTTGAAGCATAAGCTTAAGAGTTTCGAATCTTAAGTATCTTATGATATCGATTACTGGTGCGAGCTGAACACAAACTACTCTGCTGTATCGTAAAAGAAGAGCATGGAAGACCATGGCAATAGTGTAAGGCTGGTGGTTGGTTGGTTAGTTGGGTATTGTGGTCTCTTATCCCAACGACTGCCTGCATCATTCATGGCTGTCAACGTCAGGTTATACATCTCCGGTTGAATCATCTTGATCACCTCCTTCAGGGTGTTCAAGATCATGCTGAGGCCATGTACCCTCACACTGCGTGCAGGCCTCCGAGGCTGGCGTCTTTCCGTTGTTATTTTATGTTGAGGGGACAACACGAGCCACTGGCTCGCGTCTATGAATTCATTCAAAGGTCGTTTGAGAGTGTATTCACATCCCCTAACTGTGAGCATCGAGCTAAGGAAACGAAAGAACTTTTCACACACGCCATAAATGTGAACTGAAGAGAGGAGCAATAAATGGTCAATAAGCGACCAGCTGGAAGCAACATTATCCACTTGACATACAGAACCACCATGGTCACGACTGCGAAAACCTCCAAACCACGATGAAAAGATCCATATCAGTGTTTGTATGCAAAGCTATACGTATAGATTCACATCTGATTTACGTGGACATGAACCAGTGTAAAAGACGATATTAACGAGACTGAGGCACCGGAGTGTGTCAGATGAGGTTTCATAGGACGTAAGGTGCGCAGGTGATGACCCCAGGACATTGTACAACAGCACGTGTAGTGACACCAAGCCAAGAAAACGACTTCACACTACTCGGTAAAGACGAAGAAATGGAAGATAAGAGGACCATAATGAACAATGTACATAGAAAGGCGAGGATGAAACTATAAAAGTTTGGGGAAGTAATACACAGAAAGCCAAGCAGAGGTAATAGGTCAACTAAAGCCGATGGAATCACCGAAGGAGCAACGATACAAGACAGATTTGCCTCGAAACACAGACGTGGTCAGAAAGCTACAGCCAACACCAGTCACTGCAGGTGGTGATCAGGCGACATTTCAACGAGAGAAAAAAAAATCTAAATTAATGGAGGAACATAAACATTAGGCAAGGCGCCTTGTTTCGTTCGACCAATGTACCAAGTGGGGTCCTTAGCTAGTTTAGGGCCCGGACCACTGCTGTTTCTGACCCATGAAAAGGATTCGTCAGAGGAAACCGAGCCATACCTATGTATATCTATACTGATGATTGCATATTTAGTAAAGAAGGTAGATCAAAAAAGAGCGTAACATGTTGAAACATAACCTAGATGAAACATGGTGGTGAACAAATATAGCTAATGAAATCAAAGTGTTGAAGGCATGAAGGAATGAAAACCGTGAGGAAAGACAAAGTATTATATTCAGGCAAACGATACACGAAGAATTATCTGCGGAAGATCCCTTGGAGTTAACTGCAGAACATAACATTTAAACGATTCAGATTAAAGCGAGCAATATCTTGGTTACATCAATTTTGCCTTCAAATATCTGGACGAACCCGGCCGCTTCATGTATGCATGTTCACAGCAAGAGTGGTAGATATACGTGGAGAGCTCGAGAAAGTAAATGAATATATACAACTCTGGGGAAACTGAAAGAATCTGTGATAAATACGTGAAGTTCAGGCGAGACATCAAACGTGAATAAAGTTAGTTTCGCATATGTCCTAATTGTCACCTTATGCCACTCAATCTATATCACTGCATACACACCTCATCTCCAAGATCGCTCACTTTCACGACTTTTTCCCGCCCTCACAAATGTCACTTCCCCTTATCGTAAAACCACGACAATATTCAAACTCGCCTCCATCAAGAAATATACATCATACCTGCTACCCTTCTCATCAGCGCTCACATCCAAAACCCACCCTCCCCTCTCACGTCCGTCATCTAGCACATAATCCAATAATACCAGTTGACCCTCAGCCCAGTTTCACCACGTTAACTCATTTGTGCCCAGTTTTTAAAACTGCACACAGTCAGTCCATTTTCAGCGCAGAGATCGATAAACTGTTCCCCATTTATACCCTTCCACATCATCCACTCTTGCATTTAGATCCTCCAACCACGAGAATTTTTCATTAATCATGCCGAGACGTTCATGTATATTTAGAAATTGTTCATATCCTCAAGACTGTCAGAGGTATTGGCTGCCGCACCCTCCGTGGATGGACTGCTGCTACTGTGGCCTGCAGTCTGTCTATTCATGTCTCCTGCCGGCGTCGATCGCTGCTGCTTCCCACGTCAACAAATACCACCTTCCCCAAAAATTCCGAGGAAAAATGTTTTGTGGTGTTGACTGATGTCCGAACCTTGGCACCTCCACTTGGACCTTGGCTCTCGTGAACGGTCTTACGTCGTCTCCCTTCGCGTTGTGTTGGTCTGGTACGTGTGCTAAAACTTCAATACTTGCCTTGTGCGGAAACTCGTATCTTCACCATCCTTATCTCTTAGGACGTTCCTGACTGTACGAGTCGCATATGTTGGAGCTGTATGTTGCCTGGGGGGAATGTAGTCTCCCTCTCATAATAATAGTACATTTTTTTTGCCATATTTTTAGTCGGCTGGGACGGCTCAGTGCCCTGGACCTCCTTGGTAATGAGGATACACGGAAACATCAGTTCCAGAGTGTCGAGAGAACCGCATCATACTTCGCGGAGCTTAGCAAGACCCGTCTAGAGGCCTGTTTTTTCTCTCCATCTCGTTTGCAACCAAACCCCAGCTCCTCGTAGTCAACCCGTAACACACACAAGGTCAGGGATGTTCCGAGATGATTCTGCTCCTCAGACTTCTTCCTCACGACTCTCAAGGGAACGTGACACCATCATTGCTTGCGACTTTTATGAACTAATTTCTTCTTGCTAACTTAGTCCTGCGACTCGTGTGTTACAGCCACTAATTTCAACATTCATAATCTGTTAATTTCAAAAGCTGCTTTCTACCCTCGTAGCTTAGTCTGCTGAAGACCTGGTCTACCAGGATGTCTAATGTTCCAGCTCTCTATTGAATACACACTATAAAACTTAACTTGTTCAAGTACACCTTGGAGGAATCTATCTGGCTCATTCTTTACTGCTCCTGTGGTGTGCCTCAAGTTAATCGTAGCACGGGCAAACAGACGTGGGCCCCGCGAATTTCTTCTTTCATTTCCCACAGCACCTCCACTCCTCGCTGGATTCAGTTTCAGCTTTCAAAATATCAGTATTTCCCTCGAATGCACGTTTAGGACAAAGGCACTCCAGCATTTTCTGTTGGCTTCCTATGGAAAACCTCCCGTCCTCATGTGTATATCATGACGTATCTCGTGCATTTACCAGCTCATGATTGCAGTTCTCGAGTTCATATCTGTCCCATCATCTCTGTAAGAATAGATAAATGTTCAAGTGCTGGTGCATAGAGAGAGAGAGAGAGAGAGAGAGAGAGAGAGAGAGAGAGAGAGAGAGAGAGAGAGAGAGAGAGAGAGTGGGGGCAGCAGTTGATGGAAGTCACTGGCGAGGAAACTTTCCAATGGTCCAAGGACCCAGCCCTGTGGTACAGACGCTTTCTATCACGAAGGTCAGGGCATGTACTTTTACAGGGAGTCGGCGCTAACCACTAAAATACCATGCGACTCTAACCCCTCTCAGGTAGTAAACCTCTCCACTACGTAACTCAAGTCACCACTCTAAACGGTTAAGATTGAAAGTGATAAACATTGCCATACATCATACGGTGAAAAAATTGATATAATTCATGTATGGATGAATTAGTATGTTCCCACATTCATTAACCGAGTCCATTTTATTGCAGGGGATCAAACAAATTATACAACCGGCAAAAAAATGAAATGAAAAATAAATAAAGTTAGAAGAGAATACGATTAACCTTGAAGGAGAGAGAAAACGAGACAGAGTAAAAGGAAACGGAAATGAAAACGGAGCGAAGGCGTCAACTCCCCTACCCTATCAAGGAAACTGGGAGGCGGCGGAACTGTCAAGTGCTCACTCAACACCGCCACCAACGACAAAGTTGATTCTCTCACCCTAAAGGACGTATTTCTCGAGGCAATGAGGGGGTCTCGTCTCGACCATCGATGCAGAAAATGAAAGGCACACTTACCTATTCTGAACATGTATTCATGAAAGAGAGAACAGCCCATTGAAACCTCTGTTCACACGGGACTCAAAATGCCGTTGTTACGTTGAGACAAACAGCAATGAAAGAAAGAAATGAACACACACAAATCGAGGAATAGATACAATAAAATGATCAGGCGAGAATCACTGACGGTCAAGTGCTTTTGTTCCATCGGCCAAGGTTCCGCGCCTCACAGGCTACTGTCATGCAGACAACAAGTCCTCAGTGCTCTTGTGATTTACTAGTTGTAATGCAGCTTGATTGGTTGTGGACTGGATCAGGCAGAAGACTATTCAAGGGTTCAAGAGAAAGGTTGTGAGTATGTGCGCGCGGTGTTGCGAGAGCGAATTATAACGCCGATCTGGGTTGTGGGTTGGGTTATAGGAAAGGGGTCAGAAGAGGGTCAGATGTAGGCGTGGAGTGGAGTGGGTGTGGCTGCCGCAGGAACCATGAGAGGTTGCGGAGGTTTTGCCTCTGCAGGTTAAAGGTGCAGTAATGGAAACACCTTAGCTTCATAGACCCCACTTCTTCCTGCTTGTCTGTCTGTCTTTCTGATCATGTGATCCATCTGCCTCCTTATTTAAGCATTCTTAAGTTAATTTGATACTTTTAAACACCACAGTTGTCCACACCCTACAAATCTGGTCCTTTTCTCATTCAATCTGCAACTTAACATCTTCAATATACTCGGACAGGATAGCACCGGGGATAGACGAAATTTGGCCAAGTTTAATGCCACCAAAACTCAGTTTCTGAATCTCTCCAAAAATTCCTGTTTTCACTCTCCTTGAACGGATCAGTAATTCTATCCCGTGACCCAATATACATGCTTGGCATCACTATAACATCCACGTTATCTCAGATCCCACATACGAAATAGCAGAGGCTGCTTGGGAAACAGGGAGTCATGTTCCGATGTCGTAATAACTTTTCTTCCAAACAGTTGCTCCGTTTATACAAAGGATTGATCCGTTCTTGTATGGAGTACTGCTCTCACATCTGGAGTGGTTCTAGCTCTGCATCTTTACTTGCTTGACAAAGTTCAGTCGAAAGCTGTCCGACTTATCATCTCTCCCAGGCTAACTTCAAAACTTGATCCACTTGCCCCACGCCGAAATGGTGGTGTCTCTTATCCTTCTCTGAAGGTATATTTTGATTTTTGCTCCCACGAGTTGGCTTCTTGTGCGCCTTCACCAATAGCTGGATCACACATTACTCTGCAAGCTCCTGCATCATATGGTTACTGCGTGCCCGTTGGCTACCCAAGTGTGGGCCGCTTGGGTCACTGTTTCTCTGTACCTCAAAGCTTTAGGACACTCTACCCTCCCATGTCTTTCCCATTAATCATGACCTGGAACTTCTAGAGAGAGATTTCTCACTTCCTCTAAATTTCGTAAATACTTTTCCTTGTTTGTTCTTTTCCCGTCCTTCATCAACCTCTTCATACACCCATCAAGGCTCTCGACCTTGATGTGGACTACAGTCAGTTACCGGAGCCTCCAACGTACAAAGACAAGGATGACCAACGTAAAACCCTCTCATTTTCAGTTCAACTCAGTTCTGCATGATCTTCATTTACTCCCTTAGGTCATTACCTGTTTTGCCCTAAAGGGCCACACCTGCCTCATCCAAGGTCACACTTGCCTCACACAAGGCCATGCCTGCCTTACCCCAAAGGGTTGTATCTGTCTCAACCAATGTCACACCTGCCACACCCACAGAATCAAACCCATCTCAATCAAATGTCCCACCTGCCTCGCATAAGGTCACGCCTGCCGCACCCGAGGTCACACCTAATTCACCTAAGGTCACATCTACCTCTAGCAGTCCAATCTGTTCTACTCATGATCACACTTACCTCACCCACAAAGCCACACCTGCCTAAACCACAGAAATGCATCTACCTCACCCACAGAGCCACGCGCGCCTCATTCATAGAGCCACACGTGCCTCACCCACAGAGCCACGCGTTCCTCACCCACAGAGCCACGCGTGCCTCATCCACAGAGCCACGCGTGCCTCATCCACAGAGCCACGCGTGCCTCACCCACAGAGCCACGCGTGCCTCACCCACAGAGCCACGCGTGCCTCACCCACAGAGCCACGCGTGCCTCACCCATACTTACCCTCGCACCTCATTCACTGACTCATCCTCTGCCAGTCCTTCCCCTTCACCTGCCATATCCATCTTAATCCCTCATCTCCTCCTTCCACCAAACACCTGAATCGAATGATAAAATCAATTTCTTAACTGTTTGGTATTCTAAATTTCAGTCATTTAAATTGTTTGTCAAACATTTTATTTAGAGGCTAACCCGAGTTATTTTTTACCAGTAATTATGTTAGATGGTGCGAAAGCATTAGTGTGCTGCCATGGTCATAAAACCAATAATGCTGATAAAAAATACATGGAGCTTTTGTCTAAATTAAGCTAAATAATGATCTATGACGAAAATAAGACGAGATTCATCAATACCATCTGAAAAAAAAAAATATGCCAGAAAAAAAATTATAAAGGGGAGTTCATTAGCTCCATCACTCCTTGGGGCTTTTAAAATGTCAACATTTCTCTCTGTACCGCATCTCTCTATAATCATATCTTAATTCATCATCTCCCCTTGCCATCACGACACACCCATAACACTGTCATCCATCAGTGTGGCCCCTCGCCCGGTCCTTCCCGACCATACATCACGGGGCAGACTGGCGCACCTGCCTTGACAGCCACACCTGCGCCCTCATGTTCCCGTCCTTCAAGGTCTTAACCCAGGGCACCAAGCAGCATACTTGCCCTCGCAGAATCTCATGCATCTCAAGTCATCATTCCTCCAGCCACGCTAAATGTGTGCTGCTCATGCCTGACATTCTGATCCATTTATATCCTCTCACCATCTACCCATACCTCACTATAGCTCCTTACCATCTATCAACACATACCTCACTACAATTTCTCTACACATACCTCACCATAACCTCTTATCATAACCGCTCACCATCCACCTACACATACCTCACCGTAACTTGGTATCATAACCGCTCACCATCCATCTACACATACCTCACCGTAACTTGGTATCATAACCGCTCACCATCCATCTACACATACCTCACCATAACCTCTTATCATAACCGCTCGTCATCCATCTACACATACCTCACCGTAACTTCTTATCATAACCGCTCACCATCCATCTACACATACCTGACTATAATGTTTCACCAAATACACATGCCTCACTATATCTTTACATATACATCACTATAATCTTTCACCATCTACCCATAATTCATTATAACATCTCTCACCATCTACACATACCTCACTAACATCTCACCATGTGTGCATACATCACTGTAAACTCTTGCCATCGATGCGTACCTCACTATAACATCTCGCTATCGATACATGCATCACCATAACCTCTCACCATCAACACGTCCATCATGCTCACTTCTTCCCCTCCCCTCCACAGTGTCACCTCGCTCTCACCAGCGTTCACAAACTACTAACTCTCCTCTCCCTTGTAAAGTGAGTGATACTCACCATTCTCTATCCCCCTGCTTAAACTCGTATATATTCTAACATCCTTTGCAATATCGCGTGGTTTCGAGTCTCATGACTCGGTAGTTATGTATCGTTCTGCTTCGCAAGGATTACCAGTGCCAATTTTTCAGACCCCAAACAAGCCCAGGATTTTCCTAGTAAATCCCATCGGTGAGGATTCTTATCAATCGTGACGATAATACACCGCCACGCCTCACCCTTTACTGTCAAGGTCACACCACTTCCTCGTCCCCCCATCAGCTATTTTCACTCTCTCTCTCTCTCTCTCTCTCTCTCTCTCTCTCTCTCTCTCTCTCTCTCTCTCTCTCTCTCTCTCTCTCTCTCAGAAACGGCGACACGAAATCGAAGACAGTGATGAATAGGACTTACACGATACCAGAATTTACAGTCACCGTTAAGAAAGAAAATAAACCCAAGTTGACGCCTGGAAAAAAAAGCTCAGATCCTGATCGTTTCCATCCACGCGTAATTAAACGTCAAACTCGACATTGCCGGACCCGTTAACCTATATTGTCAGTAAAATCTCTCCAGCATGGAATAGTCCGGCAGGACTGAGAGATTGGCAGACGTCACTCCTATAGACCAAAAACGGGAAAACCGTGAAATGCCTGGCAGCTAACGTCCCATTAGCCTCATCAATTATATCTAAAAACTTCTCGAGTCGATTATTAGAGGTAACATCGCAGCCTACGTCGAACACACGTCTGATCATTAATACACTCCATGGTTTTAGAAGGCACAGATCATGCCTTGCAAACCTCCTCGAACTTTATAAATTACTCAGTACCACGATAAGCAATAATATATATATATATATATATATATATATATATATATATATATATATATATATATATATATATATATATGGAAACGATCACAATTTTGCGCGTCCTAGCTTCGTCTCTTCGATGTATATCAACTGACTTATAATTCTTGATCGAAAGTTCTACTTACTTCCTGCACTATTCCTATCATTTGGTCCACTGTTCTCATTGCATGCTCTCACCTACTGCCTAACTTGCCTGCTTACAACCTGGACACTCTCTCTCTCTCTCTCTCTCTCTCTCTCTCTCTCTCTCTCTCTCTCTCTCTCTCTCTCTCTCATACTATTCTTTCCTCGTCTTTCTTCACGTCATCCACCCATCATCTGTGTTATCTCCGCTTCCTTAAATCTCCCATGCGCTCGTTCGCATCCCTTAAATTTCTGAACCTAAGGTCTGGTTAGTTATCGCACCATCTACAGCCGTGTCACCCGTCAGATAATATGAGCATTTTCTCCATCTGCTGCTGCACCATCTAGATATGTCGACAGCTTCCTAAATCTAATTACCTTACGCTCAGCGTCCAACTTTATGTCGTACCTACTTTCTGTGCACTTTCCCCTTCCACCTTTCCTTCACCTCTTGGTTGTATTTTTAAGTGTCTATTGTCTTAAAATATTTTGTTCAATCTCTATCCCTTACATAGTCTCTAGAGAAATAATCATTTCCCAAATTGGCCTTTGCATGATCTTCTCTCTCTCTCTCTCTCTCTCTCTCTCTCTCTCTCTCTCTCTCTCTCTCTCTCTCTCTCTCATCTGTCAGTTAATCCACACGTCTCTCTTACTTCGACGACTACGAGAAAAGTCTCAATCTACTCACTTTATTAGCTTTACTTGACTTTCTCTGTACTCTCAGCACATCTTCATGCACCATGCTTGTCTCCTCTCACACTCTCTCGCCCATGACTCCAACTTCCATATCCTCCTCCTCCTCATTTCTGTACCACGTTAGTGGCCACAACTTTCCCCGTCTCCCTGAACTACACAGTGGCTTGACAATACATAAAAACCCACTTTCAATTCTGTATCCAACGTGAATATTTCACTACACTTCGGTAACTCCCAGTTATTAATGCAACAGTATATTATTCCTTCCACTAGCACAACACCATCAGTGTTCATGCATCGATTTATGCATAGGAAAAAAAAAAAATAGCATTTTCTTTTTTGTATATAAACATAAGCCCAGATGTGCACATTGTTCCACTCCAACCATCGACAACATTACTCTTACTTTTACTCTGCCAAAAAGACGAACATTTATTTGTCATCACTGTGGGTATGTGTCACTTCAACCTACTGAGTAGGATGGTATGACTAACGAGCAAGAATACACGACCCGTGAGCACAAGTAACCATGAACCTTTAGCACACTTACACATGACTCTTGAGCACTAGTAATCATGACCCTTGAGCACTAGTTAACATGACCCTTGAGCACAAGTAAATATGAACATTGACAACTAGTAATCATGACCCTTGAGCACTAGTAAACATGACCCTTGAGCACAAGTAAATATGAACATTGACAACTAGTAATCATGACCCTTGAGCACTGGTAATCATGAACATTGAGCACTAGTAATTACGACCCTTGAGCACTATTATACATGACCCTTGAGCACGAGCAATCATGAACATTGAGAACTAGTAATGATGAACCCTAAGCACTAGTAAACATGAACCTTGAGCACACTTATACATGACCCTTGAGCACTAGTAATCATGACCCTTGAGCACTAGTAATCATGACCCTTGAGCACTAGTAATCATGACCCTTGAGCACTAGTAATCATGACCCTTGAGCACTAGTAAACATGACCCTTGAGCACTAGTAATCATGACCCTTGAGCACTAGTAAACATGACCCTTGAGCACTAGTAAACATGACCCTTGAGCACTAGTAAACATGACCCTTGAGCACGAGTATAAATATTTAGCCCCTTGATACGGTTACACATGACCCTTGAGCACGACGTTATGGCACTTGGTAATGGTAGCGTGGCCCTTGAGATAAACACTGAGGGCCTCGTTCATAGGCCTCGTCAACACGAGCAAGAGTCGTGAAATCATCCTCAAGGATCATACTGCCCAGCTCAGGTTGGTTGAAGTGATCCTTCAACCAAGAGTCGTGAAATCATCCTCGAGGATCATACTGCCCATCTCAGGGTGGTTGAAGTGATCCTCCGTCCTCTCACGCGTCCTCCTCCAGCCATCTGTTGGTGTAGATACAACAACCAAACCAACACCAGTTGTCCACCACTTTCAGGAAGATCCCGTGATGATTAAAAACCTATTTAAATCTCCACATGTCAAAGGGACAGGTTCCTCTTCTCCATCTCATGCACATACACAATCCCCCTCCTTCCTCATCATACTCAGCTACCCTTGAAAAGATTCGCTCTATCGGACTTTTCTTCATTTATATTCTCATGAGGCAAGTACGTATTCGTGACACACCGCTCACACACCTGCCATCATCATCATCATCTCTACTCACTATTCGAATGTTCTCACATCAGTACTCTGCTTCGTATAAGATGTTTATAGTTCGTTGAAGAGGAATCTCGCATTACACTATGATAAGGGAGAATACAGAGTTGGATTGAGTTTAGAGGCATCATAAAGGTTCCAGTTTGACAAATGCATCGCCGGGTAATCCGGAAAATGGGGATACACAAATTAAACTTAAATCCTCACCGACAGATGGAAACAGTCTCTCTCTCTCTCTCTCTCTATATATATATATATATATATATATATATATACACATGTATATATATGTATATGTCTGTATATATATGTATACGTAGAGATGTATAGGTATGTATATACATGTGTATGTGGGTGGGTTGGGCCATTCTTTCGTCTGTTACCTTGCGCTACCTCGCTAACGCCGGAGACAGCGACAAAGCAAAATAAATAAATAAATTTTCATTGTAATGGTTAGCGTTACTGGCCATGACAATAATAATGATAGTAATAAAACAGTGATAACTATTAGTAATAATTAATAATAATCAATAATAATAATAGCGTTGGGCAAACTGGATGATGTGGCACGTGGGATGGGGCACCCAACCCATGCGATGACGACTTTGCCCTTGGCACACGTGCTCTCATGACTGATCGTAACCCACTCATGGCCAGGGGCGTGAAAAATGAGGGGGAGAAAGGGGGCTAAGGAGAGGGGAGAGTGTGCCTGCTTCACGCAGTGTTCTCTATTCTGGGCTCTATTTGGCACTCGCAACACTGGGACGCCGTTTTGGCACACTCACACGTGTGTGAGTGTGAAAGAGACCTGGAGGTTGACAGTGTGCCTAGCCCCTCGTCAGAGATGAACGTCAGGGGAGTTGGTGAAACACACACGCACACACACACCTGCTGGCAGACACCACACCTGCGTTCACGTATGGCGGAGGGAAATATTTGGTAAGGTATTCATGACAATATTTTGTGGACCAATATTTGCTCCTGTGTCTCAAGTCTGGTTTGCCGTACCAAAAGAAATACAATCAAATCGAGACTGTCCATAAAAACCAGCAGTTGAGATGATGGTTTTGAGGTTTGCCAGCCAAGCAAGAATGAGAGGCTAAGGCTTATAGATTCGTCCTTCATGTAAGAGAGAAGAGAAAGGGGCGACCTGATAACAACCTTCAAATTTCTACGATTTGTTGGCGGATGTCGACGGTGTGTATACCAGCAGGCACCACACATGTTTCCAAGGCTTACTCAATGGTAGGAAAAAAATGAAGATATGGCGCTCTATAAGAGTGGAACACTCTCTCCAGACGGTACAGGTGGGTAAGTACAGATTAATTACACACACACGAGTGTAAAGATCCCTTCTATATGCACAAATAGATCAACACACGTTGACACCATACAAACACTCTGTCTCCCTCTCCCTCTCTCTCATCTGTATTTGTCTATCTCAAAGAAAAATTAGAATGGGCTACGACCATAAGGATGGAAATATTTTTGAGTCAAATCATAGGGAGGGAGGGAGAACTAGCAGTAACAGTTGAAGGGTGAACAATTCAGCAAACTTGTGAGTCGCATCAAAAAAATCAAAGGAGGCGAAATGATGTCAGGCGTAGAGTCGCGGCGAATCACATCAAGTCTGTACTCTAATGAATCTAAGTGATCTTAGCCATCAAAGTGGCAGATCATACCCACGTTATCTAAGCCTCACGTTCAGTCCAACGTTATCTCACCTCGCACTGATTTCGGTGTTATTTCAGGTCCGCTTTTTATTCTAAAGTCCTGATCATATTATCATCCCAATTATTATCCTCCTAAAGGAGACTTTCCTCTCGAGTTCTCACGTCTCAACTTTCCATGAATATCTAATAAAGGACTTTATTTTCAGTTTTCTCCCATCCCACTTAAACTCCCGTCTCTTTAAATCCAAATTCAGAGCAGCCACATCCAACTCGTTACGGCACACATTTTCTAAACAAGACTATACCTAGATCTTCCCCAACTTAACAAAACAGCATCTGAACTCCTTTTCAGATCCCTCAAGACAACACCGAGAGCGAGAGATTCCTTTATATACGTTGCTATATATACATATATCTTCCCCAACTTAAACAAAACAGCATCTAACCTCCTTTTCAGATCCTTCAAGACAACACCGAGAGCGAGAGATGCCTTTATACACGTTGCTATATATACATATATCCGCCATAGACACTGCCTTGAAGCCTCCTCTAACCAGTGTCCTTGCTCTAGCTATGCTTGTCCCGTTGTCTTCTCTTTGAAAAAAGCGGTAATAACGAACGCTCGGTCAAGACACGTCCAGTTCACGCTATTCTTATCTTCACTACTTAAAACTCGCTTATCCCCCCCCCCCCCGTACGAAAGCGAGAAAATGATTACCCTCGTGTATATATATATATATATATATATATATATATATATATATATATATATGCAAGTCGTCTAGAGCCACTGCCTCCCTTCAGCATATATATATATATATATATATATATATATATATATATGCAAGTCGTCTAGAGCCACTGCCTCCCTTCAGCATACATAGTTACAGCAAACAACCTGTTATCCGACCCAAATGGGACCTGGAGATGGGATGGATATCCGACCAATTCGGATATCTGGACGGTATCCGAATGACACTCGCTATCCCTGATGGAAATCACCAGCAAGTGAGAACACACCTGATCGTCCACAAGCGACTTGTGAAACGCCAGAAGGTCACATAACCGAAAACGAGACGATGTTGGCACACTGGGGGGAGAGCTCTTAACTAGACCGGCGAGTCGAGACGATGTTGTTACTACACTGGGGGATAACTCGGGTAACTAGGCTGGTCAGTTGGCCGGAGATCAGGTAACAGGATGTTTACTGTACTGCCGTCAGATGGGTGGGGGGGACGCGTCCACTCGTTGAGAGAGCGTGAGGCAAGATGATCATCCAATTTACCGATCACGTCGGTAGCGATGATGGGGGGCCAGCAACTCCTGGCTTTTTGGTGTGTGTGTGTATTATATATATATATATATATATATATATATATATATATATATATATATATATATATATATATATATACATACTTTCATCACACGTCACCAGTTTTGAGGAAAAACACGAACTTTATCAGGCGTCCTGACGCATGCGAGCCTGCGACCTGAATTCTCCCTAAGAATGGAGAGGAACCAAGAGACTCGATCTCTGAGGGGTACTTGAAGAAGCCAAGGTAAAAAAATGAAAAAAAAGTGAGGGAGGGAGGGAGGGAGGGATGGAGGGAGGAAATCTTGGAGGAAGGAGAAGGTTGTAGTGATGCAGGAGAGATGGGGGCGAGGGCTGGTAGCCGAGGGAGCTTACTGGAGGAGAGATGGTCAGGCCTGTGCAAGGAGGGTGGCAGAGGGAGGAGACTGGAGTGGCACTCACTGGAGGGAGGGAGGGACACACTCCTCATCCCCGCCAGAGTGTGGCTGGCAGGGAAGGCACGTCGTGAATGCTCTAATGAAGAGCGGGACGACGTAGCGTGCACCACAACAAGGAACATAAGAGTTCATAAATCAGAGACGAAAAAAAAACTCACACAAAGCCAAGGGAAACAGAAGTTACAAGGCGCGAAACCAAAGTAAGAAGTATATACCGCAAGATATAGAGACATTCCACGCAAAACTGCCAAGCCTTTTTGCTGCCATCTCAGCCTTAAGACCGCAGGTGTAGAATGATTAATAATGACTACAAAAACAGTCTACCATCCCAGTAAACTCACATAGTGGCAAGACTGTAAACGATAGGAGAAACACACATTAAGGTTAGAAATACTTTTGTCATGCTTGACTCTAAAGAGGAGAGGCAGAAGTTACTCACACACACACACACACACACACAGACCATGAGTCAGCACGGGGCAGATCGGGGTCGGACCCGCATGGGTTCGAATTCTGGGCGTGATAGTCGGCCTACAACAATCCCAGGCAATAATCCTCCCTTAGAGGCTGGTAGATAGACGAGTCCTCTGTTTAGGCTAGGGTGTGTGTCTGTGTGTGTGTGTACAAAGACGTAGGAGTGATGACATGATACCTATATACAAGCTTAAGAGATGAGGGCAATACCAATGTAAAAATTCTTTCGTTACCCACAAATAATGATCACACACAGACACACACACCAGGCAGGTCCCTCTCTTACTCCATTTAAAATTGTAATAGCGTGTTTGTGTGTGGTTCCCTCTTTGTAATTACCAACTTGTACCGTACGCGGAGGATGGTCTACACTCGTTGAGCCCCATCTCAAACTTCTCAAATAATACGACTTTTTAAACTTCTGGATACTGTCCATATATTCAGAGTCTTGTAACTAAATTCATTTCCTTCATCCAACCACTTTTATACTTTCTACAGGAATACTTCGTTACATATTTTCCTGAGAATTTCATGGTTTAATTTCCTGTCATAGCCTCTGGTTGTTTTATCCCTGCATCTTTCGAGGAACTGTTAGTAGGCTACGTCATCAAACTGGGTTACTGGTCACCCCTTAATCTTGGCTTTTCCATGGTGGACAAATTTAAGGCCGCTTTTCTGTCCCTCTGTATCAGCTTTCCTTCTTGATTAGTTATCCATGTTTATGTGTGGTGACAAAACCTGAACACATTCTATCATTGGCCAAATGTAGAATGTGAACAGCTGACAATCTAGTCGTGATGAAATCATGTAAACTATTGAAATATTTCTTGCAATGTCCACAATATAGCCTTTCCATGGTTTACCTGTTCTTCCTTTCTGATCCTCATCGTTCTTTGCTATCTTGTGCATCACATAGTTTAGGAGGGGCGCCGCCCATATCTTTTCCTCAACACCTTCGCTTAACTCCTTTGGATTCTAACTTTTTTTTTTTCTTATTGAACTGCTATTCCTACCTGAGCCTTCCTTCTGTATTTGAGGCAAGAGGGACCATGTTCCTACTCCTTCACTGTAGATTTCATAAGACCTTCTACCATAATGGCCTGGTTCCTAGTTATTGAACTCCATTTCTCAATTTACGTCATCACAGAAATTGCAGGATCCTCTGGACTTTCCACGATTACGTATCCTCTTTTGAACCAATCTTCCTTTATACGTGATTACTCTTTCCCTCAGCGGGTGTTTCGTACACGATATTCTCAATTACCGTGCTCCTATATATGGTATGGTCTCGTGCCCCCAGTCTTCGGTGCCGATGAAGACGCACTCCATCGGAATAAACCAGGAGGGCTGGTGGCGGCAGATATAAAATACTGGTAAACTAAAAGATAAGCCGTAAAGAAGCTGATATAGACGACAGTGAATTACCAGATAATCTCTCGAGTATCTTAGGAAGGAAGTTTGTGATGCTAGCGTGTCACTAACGCTGGTGAGGGAGGGTGTCGAGGACAGCCCGCCCTTGAGGAGCGCTAGACACGTCGCCTCGTCTGGACTTCAGCCTGACACTAATGTGTAATTAACTTAGTCTCAGCCGACAACAGGTGGCGCTGACTTAAATACCTCCACAGGTCTGTGCACCATCTACCTGTTTAAATAAGGTGCATTTTTCTCACAGGCGCTCTACGTGAAATGTTTGGACATATGGAGAGAATGAGCGAGGAAAGGTTTGACAAAGGGCATGTACGTGTCAGAGGTGGAGGGAACAAAGAGAAGCGGGGGACTAAATTTGTGGTGGAAGGATGGAGTGAAGGAGATTTCGAGCGATCGTGGCCTAAACATACAGGAGGGCGGGAGGCGTGCAAGGAATAGAGTGAATTGGACCGATATGGTATACCTGGGTCGACGTGCTGTCAATGGACTGAATGAACCATAGCATGTGAAGCGTCTTAGGTAAACCATGGAAAGGTCTGCGAGGCCTGAATGTAGATAGAGAGTTGTGGTTTCGGTGCATTACATAACAGCTAGAGACAGTGTGAACGAATGTGGCCTTTGTCTTTTCCTGGCGCTACCTCATTGACGCAAGGGTTGGCGATCCTGTCAACAAAGGTGTGTGTGGCGGGGAGGATTATTTCTGGAAGGGATCTGCTGTTTGAAGATCGACTCAGGGGGAGCTCTGCTAATTGTACGGTCCTGCCGAAAGCAAATGTACTTAAATCTCTCTGTTAATGTGAAGAAGGTGTGCTAACAAGACAACACTTAGGCCAGATAATCTTAATGGTGTGATACTTTTTTGTGTGTGATCTGAAAGAACTTGCTCATGTAACAGAATATCACATAGATAAGAGTTTGAAGATGGTAGACAAGTTCTCCAGTGAGAGGTCGATGGTTTGTGAGTTACTTTCCTTGTCCTACAGACTCAAAGAGATACAGACATACTGCAGTAAAAGAGGCGAACGAAAAGATACCGTTTAGTCTCATTTTTCTACCAAGTTTCCCCCCCAGGATAACTGGGCGCCCCTTTTCCTCAAAACAGCTAGCGAAGCTTGAAGTTCAGGCTTTCCGGTTCTGCATAATTTAGATTTCACATGTCAGTCGCTTAAAGGTAGTGATCGACCCTATATACAGTGGATCGTACGGGTACATTAGACATAAGGTTCACCGTATTCACAGTTTCTTGACCCAATTTATCCCACATGACCTTATACATTAGTGGAATGGATCCAGACCTTCTGACTGACTAACCCTGGGAATAAAGTCTGGATGGTAAACAATGGTAAGACCTACGGAACAAAATAGCGTCATTAAGGTGATGAGGCTACTGGGAAACGAAGAGTATTTTTTTTTTCCTAGTGAAAGACTTATTGCGAGAACACAGCGGGTGTGGCGTGTGTGTGTGTGTAAAGAACAGGGTTCAATGAATTCTTGACATGGAAGCAAACTTTAATACATTATGTACTAACTTACAATACACAGCATTTTGCTACTATGTAGGTTATATAGAGGTGAAGTAAAGAAATAGTGGCAGACGAGAAGATACCGTAAGATGGATTCTAACCTGATGTGGAAGATGTTAATCGAATGTTTTTGTCTAGCTTGGCGGTCAGCCATGGCTCCTAATCATTCATCAAGGTTGAAGAACATAAGTCTCGAATACAGTTTTCTCCTTCCTAGACTCTTCGTGGACATCTTACTCCATGATAATAGTGTCCCTCCTCAGAATTAGTACAAACACCTCCTTAAACCTAAAGTGTCTCGAGTCGAACCGAACTTGAATATCGTTTGTTCTATGATGAATTCAATGTTGGCAATTCCTGGCAGCTCCCTGGTAAAGTCCTTTACCACTGGTGTTTGTGGCACACATCCCAACGTCTTGAATAGTCATATTCATGGATACCAGTGGAATATCTGTCGGCAGGGGGGTAAAGAGGGAGATCCAGTAATAGGGTACCTACCGGGAGGCGATCCGACGGAGACCTGTTGATGGGGTAGTGGGGGAAACGAGTGTTGATGGGCTGCGGGAGGGGAGGGGAATCTGCTGATGGGGAAAAAAACAGGAAAGGATCTGTTGATGATGGGGGAGGGGGTAAAATAGGGAAGATCCGACGAAGACCTGATGACAAGGAACTGGGGAAAGGTATGTTGGAGTACGGGGGGAGGGGGTAAATCTGCCGACAGGGGTGATAGAAGATCCATCGATGGGGTAATGAGGGAGATGTGCTGATGGGGCACTAGGGGGAAAGATTTGTTGACAGGGTATTAGGAAAAGATCTAGTGATGGGATACTAGGAGATCTGATGATGGGATACTGCTGGAGGATTTGATGATGGGATACTAAGAGGAGATTCAGTGTTAAGGAGACGGACATGATAATTTGATGGAGTACTAAGGGAGAATCCCTGGATGGTGTACCAGGGGCGGATGTTTTGATGGGGGCACTATGGAAGGATCCGTTGATGGGGGCACTATGGAAGGATCCCTTGATGGGGGGCACTATGGAAGGATCCGTTGATGGGGGCACTATGGAAGGATCCGTTGATGGGGGCACTATGGAAGGATCCCTTGATGGGGGCACTATGGAAGGATCCCTTGATGGGGGCACTATGGAAGGATCCCTTGATGGGGGCACTATGGAAGGATCCCTTGATGGGGGCACTATGGAAGGATCCCTTGATGGGGGCACTATGGAAGGATCCGTTGATGGGGGCACTATGGAAGGATCCCTTGATGGGGGCACTATGGAAGGATCCGTTGATGGGGGCACTATGGAAGGATCCGTTGATGGGGGCACTATGGAAGGATCCGTTGATGGGGGCACTATGGAAGGATCCCTTGAAGGGGGCACTATGGAAGGATCCTTGATGGGGGCACTATGGAAGGATCCCTTGATGGGGGCACTATGGAAGGATCCCTTGATGGGGGCACTATGGAAGGATCCGTTGATGGGGGCACTATGGAAGGATCCGTTGATGGGGGCACTATGGAAGGATCCCTTGATGGGGGCACTATGGAAGGATCCGTTGATGGGGGCACTATGGAAGGATCCCTTGATGGGGGCACTATGGAAGGATCCCTTGATGGGGGGCACTATGGAAGGATCCGTTGATGGGGGCACTATGGAAGGATCCGTTGATGGGGGCACTATGGAAGGATCCCTTGATGGGGGCACTATGGAAGGATCCGTTGATGGGGGCACTAGAGGAGGACCATGAGGGGAGACAATGTCACCAATAGGTAGTGTGTGTTCGAGTCCTCTCTGTACATTGCAGCTGCATGAATTCTTTTTTTTTTTTCTTTTTCCAGGAAACAGGAGATCTGCACGTCACTGTGATAAATAGGGTAGATCTATGTGACAACGGCAAGCTGGGTATTGGAAACAAATGCACTGTAAATAATGTCGGTGGAAACAATGCAATGTGAATCATGGCATGGACACAATGCACCTGTGATTCATGGCTGGGGTATGATGTACTGTAAATCATGCCAGGTGATGTATGCACCGTAAATAATGCCATGGGAACATTATTCTGTAAATCATGCCAGGTGATGTATGCACCGTAAATAATGCCATGGGAACATTATTCTGTAAATCATGCCATGGGTGCAATGCATTGGAATTCATATCATGGGTATAATGTACTGTAAATCATGCTATGAAAAAGAAAAAAAATTCACAACAAATCATGCTGTGTAAACAACGTACTGTAAATCACCAAGAAAACGTACTTTGAGTTACATCAACGATACGATGTACCATAATTCTTTTTTTTTTTTTTTTTTTTCTTACAAAACTCGACTGAAAATCATATTGTGGACAAAGTACGTCATTTATCTTGTGGTGGGAAGAATGGACCAATTGAAAGCGAAGTTTAGGGGTAGACCTTTGTTATTGTCTAGGGAGATGTCTTTACTTTGTTATTGTCTAGTGAGATGTCTTCACTTTGTTATTGTCTAGTGAGATGTCTTCACTTTGTTATTGTCTAGTGAGATGTCTTCACTTTGTTATTGTCTAGTGAGATGTCTTCACTTTGTTATTGTCTAGTGAGATGTCTTCACTTTGTTATTGTCTAGTGATATGTCTTCACTTTGTTATTGTCTAGTGATATGTCTTCACTTTGTTATTGTCTAGGGAGATGTCTTCACTTTGTTATTGTCTAGGGAGATGTCTCCACTTTGTTATTGTCTAGTGAGATGTCTTTACTTTGTTATTGTCTAGTGAGATGTCTTCACTTTGTTATTGTCTAGTGAGATGTCTTCACTTTGTTATTGTCTAGGGAGATGTCTTCACTTTGTTATTGTCTAGGGAGATGTCTTCACTTTGTTATTGTCTAGGGAGATGTCTTCACTTTGTTATTGTCTAGTGAGATGTCTTTACTCTCGATGCGGAGGGAGGGGACACACCTTTACTGACGTTAGGGGGGGACACTTTACGAGGGGGACACCTTTACTGATGTTAGGGTGGGACACTTTACGAGGGGGGACACCTTTGCTAGTATGAGGGGGGGACACTTTACGAGGGGGGGGACACGGTTAGTAATGTTTGGGAAATGCCTCCACTTGTGTTGGGGGATTCGTCTTTGTTAGTGTTGGGGGGCCATCTTCACCAATGTTGGAGGAGGGGACAACATTTATCAATATTTTGAACACCTTTACCAATCAATGTTAGAAGACACCTTTGGGGAGAGAGGGTCAGCTTTACTAATGTTGAAGGACAAACTAATATTAGGGGATGTTGAAGGACAAACTAATATTAGGGGATGTTGAAGGACAAACTAATATTAAGGGATGTTGAAGGACAAACTAATATTAAGGGATGTTGAAGGACAAACTAATATTAAGGGATGTTGAAGGACAAACTAATATTAAGGGATGTTGAAGGACAAACTAATATTAAGGGATGTTGAAGGACAAACTAATATTAAGGGATGTTGAAGGACAAACTAATATTAAGGGATGTTGAAGGACAAACTAATATTAAGGGATGTTGAAGGAATAACTAATATTAGGGGATGTTGAAGGACAAACTAATATTAAGGGATGTTGAAGGACAAACTAATATTAGGGGATGTTGAAGGACAAACTAATATTAAGGGATGTTGAAGGACAAACTAATATTAGGGGATGTTGAAGGACAAACTAATATTAAGGGATGTTGAAGGACAAACTAATATTAGGGGATGTTGAAGGACAAACTAATATTAAGGGATGTTGAAGGACAAACTAATATTAAGGGATGTTGAAGGACAAACTAATATTAAGGGATGTTGAAGGACAAACTAATATTAAGGGATGTTGAAGGACAAACTAATATTAAGGGATGTTGAAGGACAAACTAATATTAGGGGATGTTGAAGGACAAACTAATATTAGGGGATGTTGAAGGACAAACTAATATTAAGGGATGTTGAAGGACAAACTAATATTAGGGGATGTTGAAGGACAAACTAATATTAAGGGATGTTGAAGGACAAACTAATATTAAGGGATGTTGAAGGACAAACTAATATTAAGGGATGTTGAAGGACAAACTAATATTAGGGGATGTTGAAGGACAAACTAATATTAAGGGATGTTGAAGGACAAACTAATATTAGGGGATGTTGAAGGATAAACTAAAATTAGGGGGAAATCTTTAAGTTTGGGGACACCTTTACTAGCCTTAGGGGATAAACTTTATTCATTCTGGCGAGATATCTTAACGTATATTACAGAATTTCCTTCACTTATGTTCAGGGACATCTTTACTAAAGCGGCCACCTTTGTGTTGTTACGAGAGATCTTTACTGATGTTAAGTCGAACATCACATACCGATGGCAGGAAAGATGGCAGGAAAGCGCATGTGAGGATGACAACCCTGCAAATGAAGCCTCGTATCTTAGGAATATCCCCTTTTTTCCTGGGGAAAAGGAGACCCATCATCCAAATAGCAATTTGAATGTTTGAAAACCAAAGGAAAATTCTTCACACTTCCAAGGTTATCTCTTATGCGTCTCGTAATGTCATTATCTAGATTGAGTTCGTCAGCTAGGCTTCCCGTCGCTCACAACTGCTCTACTGGTATTAAAGAGTCCTCACAACCTCCACCACTACCACTCATACCAGATACAAGAGCTGGACGTCCGTCCGTCCGTCCCCTCCTCCTCCTCCTCCTCCAAGCCTCGCTGCCGCCATAATAGTTCATCTTTAACACCACCTACACTAATCACAGTTGCTCTTAACGCTTTATCTTCACCACCACGACTCACAGCTCCTCTAATGGCTCGACCTTATAATCTTTGCTACACAACTGTTCTAATGGTTCGTCCACACAACCCTCACTGCTCACAGCTGCTCTTATTGGTTCGTCCTCAGAGCCTTTACTACACATAGCTGGTTTATTGGTTCGTCCTCAATCTTTACTACACATAGCTGTTTTATTGGTTCGTCCTCAATCTTTACTACACATAGCTGGTTTATTGGTTCGTCCTCAACCTTTACTACACATAAATGGTTTATTGGTTCGTCCTCAACCTTTACTACACATAGCTGGTTTATTGGTTCGTCCTTAATCTTTACTACACATAGCTGGTTTATTGGTTCGTCCTCAACCTTTACTACACATAGCTGGTTTATTGGTTCGTCCTCAATCTTTACTACACATAGCTGGTTTATTGATTCGTCCTCAATCTTTACTACACATAGCTGGTTTATTGGTTCGTCCTCAACCTTACTACACATAGCTGGTTTATTGCTTCGTCTTCAATATTTAGGTTAAGTTACATTTGCATAGTTTAGATTATAACGGTTAGGGTGGCCAAGGATAAGTTACGTTGTTATCTTAAGGGTCAGGTTACATTAGATCTAGTTAGGGTGGGTAAGCTCAGGTTAAGTTAGGTTAGGGTAAGTTAGGTTAGGATGCATTAGAGTAATAGGTTGGTTTGGCCTAGGTAGAAATAGTTTGGAGTAAGTTAGGTTATATTAGGTTAGGCTGGGTTGACTAACAGTTTAGGTTAGGTTGGGTAGACTAACGTTAACTTAGTTTAGGTTAGTTTCGATTCGATTCCGTTGGGTTCGGTTAAGAAACTATAGAGTAGGTTAGGTTTAAGTTTTGTCAGGTAGCGGAGGTATAACTAAATCATTCTCCTTGTGTATTTTCTACAGACAAGTGCCATGTGAAACGCACGGAACCATATCCACTGCCTTACGGTGAACGAGGCAGACGACGTTCACAGGGAGAAGCCCACTGTTATCTCGCTAAGTGATGGATGGGTCAATACATACATACTTGAAATGACCATCACAGAACTTGTACATGTTTGAATGGATTATATTTGGTCAAGGTAGTCCCCTCGCGAAAGATCATTAGCTTCAAACGACAGTGTTTTGATTGTAATTCATTGATCACTTTAGCTGGTGAATACTAACTTTATTGTCTTTTTCTATATACAAATCTTTAGAAATGTATATTTTGCAGCCTTGTTAACACTGAGCACGATGGAACTTTCAGTACAACGGTACAACCCTTAAACACAGTGGTACAACCCTTAAACACAGTGGTACAACCCATAGGTATTATTGTGTAGCCTTTGAATCTGCCCTAAAGGATGGTTGGTTGGTGTTTGGGCCTGTCAACTGCCAGGGTCAATAAGGCCGTCAACGTACATCCACCGGGCGAAAATTTTTTGACATCTTCAGGCGTTAATTGCAATAGCGAAAACACACACACACACACACACACACACACACACACACACACACACTATGCATGTGGTCTCTGACCCATAAGGAATATATCAAAAAGCTATGCTGTCGCACTGAAGGGTCGTACGTCTTGCTTAAAGACCAAAGAGTTACACTGAAGAAGATGAAAAATAATGTGGAGAGCCAGAACATGTCTTGGCTGCCAGGGAATCATCACCAGGAGGCACTTTACTGGGCAACACATCACCATAAACACGATAAACATACCTACCATGAGTGCGTGGGGTAACGCCACCCTGGCCCTCACTTACGAAGAAGCAAAAAGGCCTGGATTCTCTATACACTCACGGTCGTCTGTTACTGACAAGAGGTGACAAAAAAAAAATACGTTTAAATCACAACTAGAGAACGATGTGTGAGAGTCAATACTTATTTGGGAAGAACGTCCCGATAAACTCATCAGATTTCTACGTAAAGAATGAGCAATTTCCTACAGTATTTCGCAGCCTCTCTTGATAACCATCCACCCGAGATAAGGTCAAACGGCTGCTGTTAAACCTCGAAACTTCTCATCCTCCTCAAACCTGTTGTTGTAAGACCAGACCAGAGAAAATGCGAGAAGGGAAATGTCTTAACTTCAAAAATCACTTGAACGTCTGGATCAAACTTTCCTGACAATTAGGAGGAGAAAAGAAGATCAAGAAAACCTGTGTCGTGGAAGCACTCTCTTGACAAACGAGATTATAAGAGTTGAACAGGAGGAGGGACATCCATCTGCGGCCGATAGGCGAAGCTTGCATTCCAAACACCAAGATATTTTCATGAACAAGTGTTGGACTTGTCAGACATGTTTATCATAATCAAAAGCAGACCTTACTATTATACATCTACATCTATCTAGCTACATTTTCTATCTTCAAATGGGCCAGTGATAGTGTCTAGCAATGGTGTCTGGTGCCAGCCCGTGGGAGACGAGGGTGGGTGTCTGGAAATTATGTCTTGTGTCATTACTGCTAACCATTCTAATGCCCCATCCTCTCAGACTGTGTGGCTGACAGTCTCGTATCCATATGCTCAAGACCTCGGAGCACGACGGTCCGATCCTTGAGTAGGATGGAATGGCCTCTGCATTGGCCACCAAAGGTCACAAAGAGGGTAAGCCATCATACCCAATGGGGTCGTGACCTCTCGTTCAAGGATCGCACAATGATGTTGAAAAGTCGTATTGTAGTGTTCAAGGATCATATGTACATGCTCAAGGATTTGAATTATAATGTTGAAGAATCATATCGTCGTGTTCAACGATCGTACACACCAGTTGAACGATCGTCCCGTCGTGCTTTAGGGGGTCATATCGGTGTGCACTTGAATTGCTTGATATACGACAGGCCATTTATAAAAAAAAAAAAAAAGTATACTTAAGACAACCAAATAAAAGTATTTACGGAAGGGAGAACTAGATGATAGCTTGTAAGAGCCAGACGAATTTGGGTAGAATGGCTAGTGTTCTAGTGTGTGACAATGGCGATCAACACGACCAAAAATGTTGGAAGGGATCGAGTCATCAATGGTGGTTAAGACTTCAGAAACAATCATAATGGAGATTTCTTCCCCCCTTTTTTTCTTTAGGTTTGATCTGCACTTGACGTGGGGCCTCCGCACGAGCATCCGTTTAAGAACTGCATGGCTTCCCTCTTGGGAGCCGTGGGAGGGGGCGATCCACGCCCCGACACCTGCAGGAGATGAATGGACACAAGAGCGGCGACTGTAAAATATGCTGCGGACAGAGTGCGCGCGCGCGCGGAGTGTAAATCCCTTTATGGAAAACGTGCGCCGATTGTAAGTCATGTTCGGGAAAGTGTGCAGACCCCGGATCGCGCGATGGAAGCAGTGTACCACCTGTAAATCATGTATACGATCTAGTGCATCGCCTGTGTGCCATCTGTAAATCATGTATATGATCCAGTGTAACGGCTGTGTGCCATCTGTAAATCAAGTAGTGGTAAGAGTCAGGCGTATGTGCGTCATGCACTGCATGTAAATCATGCAAGGAAAACGGTGTTCCAATTGTAAATTGTGCAATGGTATTAGTGTGTCGACTGACAATCATACATCGGCAACAGAGTCAAACTGTAAATCATTTACACTGGAACCGATATGCTGATTGTAAATATTCTAATGGGAACATTGTGCCGATTGTAAATCATTCTATGAAACGGGATGCTCACATAAACAACATGTGAGTGGTACGTTGATTGTTGATCATGTGATGGAAATCATGTGCTCCCACCACAAGTCACAAAATGGAAGCAGTTAAATTTCAAATCCTGAATAAAATGAACGATTGTAAACCACATAAAAACGGTGCGTCCGCCGTAAATCAAGTAATGGAAACGTTATGTCGCCTGTAAATCATGCTTACGCAAGTACTAACTGTAAATCAAGTAACAAACTGTGTCCCGACAGTGAATCGCCAAAGGATAAGAGGAGACTGTTTCTCTCGTATTTATGTAGCGAAAAGAATGAAGAGGCTGCATGATTCATGTCAAGTGTGGTTAATCAATTTGATCATGTTATGTGTTGGGTACGTACATATGTTGACTGTCAACCACACTTCAGTAACACTGCACAGACTATCCGGTATACATGATGTGTTAAATGTATATCATATCATTGAAGGTTCACTGTCATGAGATAGCTGAAATCCCTTCCACAGACAGGATATATGAATAGAACACAAGAACACACACTGGAAAAACGATGTCTATGTTGTATGGAGAAGGCGTTAGCGAGACGCCGAAGTATACGTAGTATCACACCTCGCCAGTAGAAAGGAGGTTTGCGTTAGACTAACCGACTTAGTGCTGGTAACACCGGCAAAGTCATTGTGCACCCCATGCTCATCCTGTGAGCAGTAGCGCAAAAGGATTCAGGACCCATCGCATCCTTGGAGGACCTCACCACCATAGCTCCTCCCTAACATGACGCCGTCAGACCCAAGCGCAGAAGAGGGTTGGAAGACCATGCCTGAACCTTTAAAGAGGTTGTTGCTAAGCATAGCAACAACCCTAAGTGTGTGACGGTTGTAGAGAAAATGAAACGAGAGGAACAACACTAGGAATACCGTGAGGTCAAACAACAGGTCAAGGTGTTAAGAGTCGAAGAAGTTTTGCGAGGGCTTCACGCTTGCTGTCCCCCTCTGCAGCATATTTGTTATGCCAACATGGAAATTTCTTTCGCTTTAGCATGTAATATACGAGAGAAAGAAAACGTACCCTAAAGCTTTTTAGGATATGCTGAAAGTAAATTTGCACATTTAAAAAGAAATTAGCCTATTTTATGCAAAGCTAATTGTGTGCGAAGATGATTCTTCAACATCAACCAACATGAAGTGTTAAAACAGAATGAAATACCAAAGTAAAACTTGCCAAGTTGACAAAATTGACAAATTAAGTTAACAGAAACAATGTCTTGGTTTGGATCGCTTTCCCAACAATGTCTTAGTCCAGACAACCAGTGATGTTATGGATGCTTGCTAAGCTAGAGGCGACCATTAGATAATTTCCCAGTATTTGTTCAAGATAATTTGTCACTCAGTAGACAAGTTTGAACTAACCAAGTTATCGCCAATACTTGGCAAATTAAGCCGTCGCAATTCTCGGCTACTTTGAGCACAGTACCTTCCAAAGTCTCAAACATAAGAGCTATAATATCGAGGTCAGTTGGCGCCTCTCTGATCAGACGTCCACGCCTACTAGGTTGGGACAACAGGATGAGAGGGTAGGATGGGAGGGCAGACTGGGGGAGTAGGATGGGATAGCGGAATGGAGGAGAAGAGTGGAAGAGCCGAGTGGGAGAGCTGTGAGGATGAACTTGTGGTATAAAGAACAGGTTCCCCATAACCGGCAATGATTAGGTTGGGCGTTTCTACTGATCACGTTCGCCTCGAGTCTTGACTCTTTCGCAAAGTTTGGATATGAATCTAATCAGATGATAAGTCATGCAAAAAGTCGTATTAGCAAAATATCTTGAACACTGACGATACCAGCTGATTATGGTCATACTGGCGATAATCTTTATCAAATACAGTAAACATAAGCTTTATGGACGTGCTCGTTACCGTCCCTCTTGGAGCAGCTGGACGTGCACGCTGCACGTACTCGCCCTTGAAGCCTCCAGGCTCGAGAACACAAGAGGGAATACTGTAGCAGCTTTTACACATTGCTTGGTTGTATGGACCCACGTTTTCAGTTGGAGGATTCAATGTGGGTAGTAACGGGGAGCCATGATAGATTTCAACGTAAAATATTTGAAGACATTATAGAAGAGGTGTTCCTTCTACTTGGTCATTTGTTAGCAAAACAATAATTCCTTTTACTTAAAGCTATAGACCCAGAAAACAATTTCTCCTCACTGAAGGACAAAAGTGAATATAAATGACGCGTCCCAACGAAATAATTGGCTGTGTGAACATTTGCGTTTTGTACTGGCATTGATACCGGACAAATAAGACGATAGTTGACAAATAATGAAATGAAATAAAAGGAGATAAGACTAAGACGCTCAAAATATAAAACTTAAGCAGCTATCAAAGACGAGACAAAGTGCTTACCATCGTACAGTTAGGCAAGACATAATGGAGTACAAATGTCAAGCTTATTGTAATTTGCAAATACCGAACATCTTCGCAGGTAATGGTCGCCAGAATCTAACCTGAGGTAAGCACAGTTCATGGTGCCAAATGTCCGAGGTGACAAGGCGTCAAAATGAGTCTATACAATGTAACGGACAACAGCTGTGAAACTAACGTAACAAGTCTTGCACACTGCACAGACAACACTTACTACCCAGATTGGGTGAGGAGTTCACAGACCTGTAGACTACGCCTATTTAGTAAAATTCAGTGGTCAAGATTTTGAATACTAGTGCGAGAACTGTGTAGGAAATGAAGGCCCACACACAATGCATACAACGCCCTTAAAGCAACAGTGAGGAACAATATGCAAGGAAGACTTACGTACAACATGTGAAGGAAGACTTACGTAGAACATGTGAAGGAAGAGAGGTTTCCTCAAGCTGTGCCACACGGCACTACCAAAAAGTATTATGTGAGGTAGGTTATATGTCCTTAAAGTGTGCCACACAGCACCTACTCTGTAGGAGTGAGCGAGTGAGGTTAATCGTCCTCAAACTATGCCCTACTGTACCTATCCACTATCCAGCAGAAGTGAGGCAGTTGAAAAGTCCTCATGAAGTGCCACACAACGGGTGTGGAGAAAATGTAATGCTCACTCTACTACACAGCATTTAGCTAGGTTGTGGTCCTCATATCATGGCACACAATACCTACAGAACGAGGAAAATGAGGGACCATTACATTTTTGCCACAATCACCTACACAGCAGGAGTGAGGAGATGGAGGGTGTCAGCATCTCCCAATCACTAGTGAAGGAAGCTGAAGGGACCAGACCCAATGCTACACACGCACATATAAAGGAGAGCGGGAAATGTTGAATCTGCACACACCCATACAACTCCTACGTATACCGAGTCGTAGTGACGCCACGAAACCCTCACCTAAACTACCATTAAATCTCATCAAGAGAACGCAGCTTCACGACCCCATTCCTCATGGATACAGCACGTCGCAGTTGAGACAAACAGCCCATTAAAACACCAAATCGCCAGGCAGCGCACCATTCCGTCCTTGCCTCGGCCGAATCCTTAGAATAAAACTGGTTTAAGGAGGCAAGAAAGCCTTCTTGGTTGGACAGAGCGTACCAACATTAAAAGTTAAGTGGCATAATCGGATGACGAATGCCATAACCTGAGGCGCTGTAAGGTCAGTGTCGGGGTGATTAAAGTGGGAGGTTAGGATATGGATGGCCCTTGCGTGCGGCGAGGGAACCATCAGAGACCGTCAGAGGTAGAGAATGTGCTTTGGCCCTCAGCATGGAGGATGAGGGAGAGAGAAATGGATGAGAAAGGAGAATAAGAATGACAGGTCTCATTTCATTGCTGGCAGTCCGAGGCAGCTGACCATCTCTGAAAACAACCGCAAGTCAGGAAACGAAGGAGCAAGTTCTTGTGGCCACTGAGGCAACGGAGGTGGAGAAGATGAGGGTGATAGGCTAGCCCGCTCACCCACTGCATCTGTCTTTGATATGCAAGTTTGTGCAGCCATACGAAAGCTCTGCTCACCAATGCCCATCCTGTTTGATGGAACAGAAAATATGGTGGTTAACACCAAGTACGAACCTATTTCAGTTAACAGAAAATATAACTGCCTGAAGAACACTACATGAAAATGTAAGAAACCAATCCTGGGTCAACATAACGTGTGGAGTGTGGCCGGCAGGGAGGCGTCCCGTCTTTTTTCCTGTGTTGGACGTGACCGTTCTAGGCTCCGTACCACTGAAGGGAGAAGCGAGTAATCTCAAACACACACACACACACAAACCGGAAGGTACAGACTCCTACGTCCGTATATCTCCAGACGACGCAAAGAACACTGAAGTGGAAAGTGAAGAGTATTGCACAAGTTCACTTCAAAGTTGGCCTTATATATGGTTAATGAAATCCACCCCAAGTAAATGTAAAGCAATGAGTATGGGACAAAGTGAACCAAAGACTCACTATGAACATCAAGCGGGAAATACGTTGCAGGAATCTGCGTGTGGGAGGAGCAGACTGGGAGCTGCCTTCGTCCCTAACTTGTCGTCAGAATCCCACGTTAGGAGAACAGTGAAGGAAACAAACTCAGGTGGCAAATATTAGAATAGCATTCAAGTGCAGTATATTGATAATATATTCAGCAAGCTGTTAACACGATATCAGAGGCCGAAACTAGAATATGCTTCTCAGGTTTGATCATCGCACTTGAACCACAAAGACCTTAATAACGAGGGCCCAGGAGAACAACGGAGACAGTACCAGAATTAACAACGAGTCTGCCAATCATGAGAGACAGAAGAGTGAGGGGTGATCTGATCACAACCTTTCAAGTTTTTAAACTATACTGACGGCGTAGAAAGTGAACAGTTCTTCGAAAGACGCGGGGATAGATCAACCAGAGAACATAAGAATTAAGCAAAATACTTATCTAAAAAGATGTAAAGTACTTTTACAGTATAATAATGGAGGAATGGAATAAACAAAGAGGATGCGGCCAATGCAAACAGTAAATAAAACTTTAAAAGGTAAATCAGTAAATGTTCAAAAATGTGGCCCAACAAGTTTAACGCTTCCTCCTTGTTCAGCAATAGATAAGAGGCAACGACAGAGAGAGAGAGAGAGAGAGAGAGAGAGAGAGAGAGAGAGAGAGAGAGAGAGAGAGAATGGCAATATTTCGAACACGAGCCATAATAAAAAAGGATGGCTTCCAGGAACAGAAAACGGATGGGCCCAAGGGAGTTGACCCAGCGAGGATAAACTTAGTGTCAAATTCTTGAGTCAACCTCCAGTGTGGTTCTTGGAGATATCTTATTCCCGCTGATCTTGTAACAACTCCCTCTAAAACATAAGACTTCCCACAAGGATACAGCAAGTTCATCTAGCAATACTAAACGGGCTTTTTGGTTTGATATTTACTATCAAGACAATGTGAAGGTTTTGTACACATCTCTTGAGACACCTGTTGACAAATATCAGTATCCATGAGCTGTGTGTGATAAATCTGAACCTGTTGAACGAAGTAGTATGAAAATGGCAGAAAAACTGACTTCGCTGATAGAGAAGGGCAGTGTGGTTTCAGAAATGGTAGAGGATGCGTGGATCAGGTGTTTGCTTTGAAGAAGGTATGCGAGAAATACTTAGAAAAAGATGGATTTGTATGAGGCATTTGTGGATCTGGAGATGGCATATGATAGGGTTGATGGAAATGCTTTGTGAAAGGTTTTGAGAGTATATGGTGTGGGCGGCAAGTTGCTAGAAGCAAGTTTTTACCAAGGATGCAAGGCATATGTACGAGTAGGAAGAAAGTGATTAGTTCCCATTGGATGTTGGTTTGCGACAGGGGAGCGTGATTTTTCCATGGTTGTTTAATTTTTTTATGGATAGGGTGGACAAGAAGGTGAATGCAAGAGTTTTGGAAAGAGGGGCGAGCATGCAGTCTATTGTGAGGCGAGTCAGTTGTTCGCTTACAAGTTGGTGACAGTTTGGTAAAGTGTGTGAAAGAAAAAAGCTGATGGTAAATGCGAGTAAGAGCAAGGATATTAGGTTTAGTAGGGTTGAGGGACAAGTTAACTGGGAGGTAAGTTTGAATGGAGAAAAACTGGAGGAAGTGTAGCGTTTTAGATATCTGGGAGAGGATTCAGCAGCGGATGGATCCATGGAAGCGGAAGTGTCACAGGGTGGGGAAGGGGCGAAGGTTCTGGGAGCGTTGAAGAATGTTTGGAAGGCGGGAACGTTATCTCAAGAACAAAAATGGGTACGTTTGAATGAATAATGGTTCCAACAATGTTATATGGTTGCGAGGCATGGGCCATAGATAGGGTTGTGCGGAGGAGGGTGGATGTGTTGGTAATGAAATGTTTGAGGACAATATGTGGTGTGAGGTGGTTTGATCGACTAAGTAATGAAAGGTAAGAGATGTGTGTGGTAATAAACTGTGCGGTTTGAGAACAGACGAGGGTGTATTGAAATTGTTTGGTCACGTGGAGAGAGTGAGGAAAGATTGACAAAGTATATATGTGTCAGAGGTAGAGGGAACGAGAGGTGGGAGACCAAATTGGAGGTGGAAGAATGGAGTGAAAAAGATTTTGAGCGATCGGGGCCTGAACATACAAGAGGGTGAAAGGCGTGCACGGAATAGAGTGAATTGGAAAGATATGGTATACCGGGGTCGACGTGCTGTCAATGGATTGAACTAGGGCGTGTGAAGCGTCTGGGACAAACCATGGAAAGTTTTGTAGGGCCTGGATATGGAAAGGGAGCTGTGGTTTCGATGCATTACACATGACAGCTAGAGATAGTGTGAACGAATGTGGTCTTTGTTGTCTTTTCCCAGCACTACCTCGCGCGCGCACGAGGAGGTGGTGCTATTTCATGTGTGGCGGGGTGGCGACAGGAATAGATGAAGGCAGCAAGTATGAATATGTGCATGTGTATATATGTATATGTCTGTATATGTATGTACACGTTGAAATGTATAGGTATGTACATGTACGTGAGTTTATGTATATACATGTGGGTGGGTTGGGCCATTCTTTCGTTTGTTTCCTTGCGCTACCTCGCTAACGCGGGAAACTGCGATTAAGTATAACATATATATATATATATATATATATATATATATATATATATATATATATATATATATATATATATAAAATGACAATGACGAAGTTCCCTATCAGGTGAAGGAGGCAGCATATATACGAAGCGTGGTGAAGAGGTTAGTCTGCAGATTTTGACCAAGATAAACTGTCATTTGTTGATTAGGATGATAAGCACGTTGGGGGCGCTCTGTCTTGGTAAGGCGGAAGTGTAAGAGCGCGTAAAAAGAAAATATAGGATGAATAAGATTAGAGAGGGATTGGTAGAAATTGGTATGAAGCGAGGAGCATATGAGAAAGGATAAAGTTGAGACAACACAATATGAAAATGGAGAACAGCAGCAGTCAGGAAATGAAGATACCAAACATTATTCTTCTCCAGACTCCAGTTCATCTCAAACGTACCCTTTTTCTCTAATTATGAGGGGTAGTACTCCAGCTTCATCAGTTTACTAGCTCCAATTATCAGTATTTCGGGTTCGTCACAAGTTTCAGACTCGGCAGACATCACATCCCAGCATACTCCACCAGGTCTGGCCGGAAGAATCCCAATTCCAGCAACACTTCCTCTGTGCCAGGTGCTGGTATATCAGTATCCAACACCAACGTACAGGTTTTCTAGTTACCGATCACTAGTCTAGGCACAACTATACCACTTCCAGCAATGTTCCCAGGCATTTACACATTTCCAGCACTCATTCACCAACTTCAGACTCCCTTTTTTTTGTTCCAGTTCCAGTCTACCAATTCGGTGTGCGCCACTGTGACTATGCAATCACCAGCTCCAGGCTCGGTATTCTCCGCTTCCTGCACCAGTTTATCAGACCCGTGCTCCTCTATATCAATTACATTACAAGTTTCCCCCATTGGCGACCCGCCTGTTAACCATTTCTGTGTGCCGGATAATTAGATTCCAGCACTAAGGTATCAGTTTTAGGCAGCAGTTAACCAGTGTCAGAACAACAAAGCCAGTTTCTGGGAACGTAACTTTAAGATAACTTTTATGATTTCCAGCTGCGCATATACCCGAGGCAGATACATTTTATTGGAACCAAGAACTAATGTTCCAATATCCAGCATAATGCTACCGAGGACACTGGTACTCGTTCCAGGGATTAATATGCCAAATCCAGGCATCAGTTCACTAGATCTAACGACAATACAAGTGTTCCAGGCACTTCCATACCAATGCCAGGAACCAAATTAAAAGTTTTAATAACCGTCGTAGAACTTTTTAAAGTTGCTTTTATCAATCCAGACACTATACATCTACATCCAGGTGCCAGATTATCTATTTCAGACACTAGTATAGACTTGCTAAACTACCAGTAGACCAGGTCCAGCAACTAGTAAAGTGGTTCCCGGGTCATTCCATCAGTTTTAGGAGTTTCAGACACCACTTCATGAATTCAACAGCTGGAAATCAAGAATCTCATCAGAATCACAAGAGCTGAATCCAAATCCTGTTTGTTCAATGAAGAAAAATAAACTTCATTATCTTGTTGACAATGTGCCGCCATCTACCATACAAGTGATGGAATAAACATCGCATTTTACAGACAATTTCGAGTCACCAGCAACGTTTTGAACTACGCTGCTGGTATCGCATGTGGCACATCGCCAATCAAGGAGACTGAATGGCGAGTATCATGTACTTCTCTCCTCCTGTGTTAAAGAGGTTATCGTCGTGGCACTGACTGGTCACATCTATCGTGCAGCGTTAGGTGACAGTTATCGTGAGATGTTAGGTGACAGCTACTGTGTCTAGTGTTTAAGTCAGCCATCGTTCGGTATCGAGTTATAGCTATCTTGTCCAACCAGTCCATGACTATCATGCAATTTGGTTACAGTTATCGTCCAATGTTAGATCAGAAGTATCGTACTGTATTTAGGTCACCGTCTAGGGTTAGTGCATTACTATCGTGGACTGTTAGACCAGTCATAGTGCACTGCTAGGTCCTGCTATCGGGCACCGTGTATGTCATTAATATGCTATAATGCAGAATTACATCACAGCTACCCTAAATTGTTGGGTCACCTCTGTGGCAAAATGCAAAGCTAACAGCTATCGTTCCTAGCGCTACGCCAAGGATATTATCGTAACAATTCACAACGATACCAAACACTCAGGCAGACGGCTATCGTCCAGCTTCGTAACGACGTGATGTGACAGTTGTTGCCAAAACACCTACCAAACTTCCGGCTCGACAGCACTCATTTTACTTGAGTTCCGATCAACAAAAACAAGTCAGGGAAATTCTTCTTTGAGCACCGCAATAATAATGATAAATGAATAGGAATAAAAATATTTTCAAAATCAAGGGAATGTATTTAAGTCACTACTGGCCTAAAATGTAAAAAAATTTCGTTAATGAAGTACAAATTCTAATTCTTTCATTACATTTCGTCTTCTTCGTACGTCTCACCGATATATAAATGTTTCAGGGACACCACCAGATGAGGAAAGATATGCCAAACTTGGACTGAAAGATACGACCCTGATAACGAGACAGTAATAAAGGCGTTCTTATCTCGTAATCGGAGAATAGTAATCTTCAATAATTTTCTACAAGCCTTGCCTTGAGACAGCAATCTCTAGCAGAAAAAAAAAGAATAAATTAAAGGTCACATGAACTTTACAACCAAAAATTTTGAGGTAAAATGCGAGCCCCAGACTGAGTGGGATCAGTATGTATGGCGTTCATAGCGTTGTACTTAAAACCATGGAGTTGCATGATGAGAGCGCTTATAGTTGTTGTATACTGATAATTCTTTCGTGTTTACATCACAGTAAACACGAATAAAAACAATATTCGAATCTTCGCGAGGGACGGCAGGTCTCTGTGTAAGATCAGTTTACCGAGTGAAAAATCTTTGATGAGTTTAAATATTTGGGAGGGGGTCAAGTTTAGTTCGTAAAGTTAATAAACTTGGGTCAGTGGGGAAAGCTGAAGTTGAGAGAAGAGTCAATACAAGGGAGAAAATTGGGAGGTGTTGTGAAAGCTCTGGTAAACAGAAGACATTTAAAAGTGAAGAAGCTTGCATGATGGGGTACTAGCAGTCCCTTCGCTGATGCACATGTTAGGGCAAGAAAAAAGAGCGGTAAAGACGGATAACCTGTGTAGTCTAGTTTCAATCAGAACACAATGAAAACGGGAGATGCGAGAAGGATACGTGGTGTGAGGGTTATCAGAAAGGCCCAAGAGTGAAAGACTTAGGATGGTTATAGTCATGCAGAGGATATATAGCAGACAATAGGGCGGTCAAGGTGTTTAACAGCGGCACAGCAGAAGGAACGAGGAGAGAGAGAGGTAGGCCACGCAAGACATAGGCAGATGCGGAGAGAGAACTGAATAGAAGATAAGGACGTTTCAGATGTAGATGCTACAACAGTTGTCGAACCAAACCTTTTTAGTCGTGCGCACCTCCACCCTGGCCAAATCCTTCTCGAACAGTACATTCCCACATGAAGAACGTTACCGATAGTGATGAAGAGGAAAGGATGAACGTACCAAACATGGCGAAATGCATCTATTTTCACGCAGTTGTAACTCATCTCTAAAGCTAAGTACCAGCCTGGCACATACATTATGCTTTGTATTATGTTATATAACATTAAGTAATAGGGTTCTAAATCAGAAGACCCTGGGAATGATACAAGCATCACCTCCTCTCATGCCCACCATTTACTTTTCATTCGGGTCTCTCAAATATATAATCCTCGAAAGAAAGTAAGCTAAGCCTAGGTAATACATATACGTCCAACGCATCCACGGCCCTGCTAGAAGAGAGATCAAGTCGCCGAGCCACATCTGTTCCTAGGTAGACCACACTGTTGCTCTTGTAGGTAATGTATGTACATCCTAACAACCCGCCTCCTCACAGCGATAACTGTTAAGCCCACCTTGCCTGGCTCCCTCGCTACGCCTAATCTACGAAGACAAATGAAAAGAGAGACGAAGACGCGCCTTGCCTGGTTGGTCTTGCTGGACCAGCAGAAGTGTCCATGTTGGTTGGTCGCGCGGGACGTCAGTCTGGCGGGCTTGGTCCTCAACACTGTTTTGTCTCGTTACGTCGTCCATCAGTGTCTACCTCTACTTTCCTTTTTAATAGCACTCTACTACCATCACACAATCTCTCTCTCTCTCTCTCTCTCTCTCTCTCTCTCTCTCTCTCTCTCTCTCTCTCTCTCTCTCTCTCTCTCCCCATTTCCTCACTATTCCCCTGCTGTTTCATTTTGGCTCAGCGACGTTCTATTAACTAAACCTCTATTCTCCTTACATTCTCCTCTTCTTCCTGTCTCTTCCTCTTCTTTTTTACAGTTTTTCTATCACCTTTTCCTACTTTTCCCTTCTTATCTTGTATTTCTCCGTCTCTCCCTTACTCTTTATCCTGTGTCATGTTCTCATTCACTTTCTCCAACACTTCTTAAACAAATACCTTCTCATATTTACGTAGCGGTCATCCTCTTGGACTAAGGCTATCGGCCATTTAATTACAGCTTCCGCCAGAGCTTAACTGGCCATAATGGCAGCTTGAGGGCCTCATGTAAAGCAATGGGCGACGGCGGCCTCCCCCCCTTCCTTAATGGGCTCCCTTTTTTTTGATAATGGTAATGGAGAGTGGAGTCGTCGTTCTCCTCCTCCCCCACTCAACGTAGGGCAAGGGAGGGGATAGGCTCTTTTAAAAGTTCTCCGGCGCATCTCGAGTAATGGACACCATCTGGCGAGGGACGCCTGTATAATGGACAGACTTTGACGAGATGCCGTTAACAGGAAACGATTTTCTTGGACGCTGGGTAAGGGCGTTATCTAATGAATCCCATCAGAGTAATGCTATTTTTACGAGACTTTATCGACGAGGTATCATCTCGCGAGCGGTTCGTCCAGGACGCTTTGCGGACACCACCGAAAAGAAAAAAGAAAAATGAATGGTGATCTAGTCCATGTAATCCAGTATCGTCTCTCCAGGGAACGCTGCGACGAACCACGAACGCTACACGGTCCGAGCCATGGACTGAATCACAGAGGGTAACTCGATCCACAATGACGAAGCGTCAATAAGGAGAGAAGGAATATTCCAAAAAATTCTATAGGGGTAACCATAATTCTCGAGAATGAACAATGTCATCCCTGTATATCTACCCCCCTTCTTCCCCACCCATGACAGCAGCACACTTAGTTCATCCAACCTCACGGTCCCCGACAGCCGCCACCACCTGAGAACCCCTACGATTGTTCATTCCTCGAAAACGAACGTATTACCCTTGGGCAGAACGTTACTGTCCTTGAACACTACCATAGGATCCTCTGGTTAGGTGGCCTGGCCCTTGACTTGGCCCTCATGAATCAGGTGGAAAGGCACACCACCGTAGTGTAATATTTTTGAAGGGTCGTACCATTGCTCTCAAAGATCATGCCTTTGTTCTGAAGGAATAAAAGAAGACAACCGTACTCTCTAGAGAAACAAGCCAAAGGGACATTACCAGAGGATCTTCGGACAATTTATACCCCTTCCTCCTCATTCTTCCCGACATATTTTCTTTATCCTCTTATTTTCCAACACTTTCTCTTTAGTAGCACCTCTTCTCATCCAGCCATAAAGCACTCATCACCCAAGATCGCCACTTCTGGCAGTAACTTGAACCAAATGGCTTTGTACCACACGATTCCATGGATTAGGTGAAATCTTGTTCCAGGAGACTCAAAAAGGATAGGGGGAACATCAAGAATTAAGTGATCTCTTGTTTTAGGTGACCTGGAGGATTAGGTGAACTCCAAGAGGTAGGCGATCTCTTGTTCGAAGTTATATATAGTTACATAAACACAGACTCACGGCCCAAGAGAGATGGTCTGGCCTCAACACTCCTTCGAGGACTAGGTGAGCCTCAAGAGTCCAGATATTCCTTGGATCAGGTGACCCCAGGGACCGTATAGCACTTCCCAAACACTGTAGTCCAGAGACCTCCGAAACCATCCGGGTACCTTGATAACCCAGGCCATCTGGCAAACCAGGTGAACAGTATGGTTTAATTACGTTATAACCGTAAGCTGGACGACCCAGTGGTTCAACTGATCCTCTGTGTCGAGCTACTTAGCGAAGCAGATGACCACGTCCGTGGTCTAGGTGGCCCTGTGTGCCCGGACGACCTCGTGAGACGGATGACCCTGTGTGCCGGGGTGACCTCGTGAGACGGATGACCCTGTGTGCCGGGGTGACCTCGTGAGACGGATGACCCTGTGGGCCACATATGACGCTGCAGGGAGGGTGACCTCGTGAGTCAGCCACCCCTGCAAGCCAGAAGGGGTTTTGATGGGGCAATAACTTCGAGGCATGTGGTTCCCCCCCTGTGTTAGTTCAGCTCGAGGGGCGGTTGTGTCTATGTGGTCCTTTGGCACCTCGACTCTAGAACTCTGTGCCAAGCATTATATTCTCATCGTTCCACCCCCTCATGCTCCATCACGCCAGCGGGGGCAAACCCCAGCCGGCAATGTACACACAAGACGACGTATGTATGTACAAACACCCACGGGTCACATGACTGGCAACTGTATGACATCATACGAACGAAGCAAAAGAAAAAAATAAAGAGGCGAAGCTAGATATCAGCGTCACTGAAACAGAACAGCAAGATAACTGAAGTGCAGCATCACAACATGATCACAAGGTGGAAATAGTACAGAAATCCAACAAAATGTATCATTGTAGTACGATAACATTACAGCAGTACCATACTGGGGCAAGATTAAATAGCAATACTCACAATACAGTTTAAAATAACGTGGCAATATCACACTGCAGCAGCACTGTAAAGCAGCAACATCACACTGCAGTAGGATACGATAGCAAAATCACTGCAACCCGGAAAGCAACGCACCAATATCACTGCAGTAAGGTATCCTTGGTGTGACCCAGGACCTTTTCTAAGGGTCCTGCAGGCCCAAAGCTGAGCTACTTCCAGTAGCAGGGGAAGTTACACTCCTTTGGAGTGAGAAGCTCTATACAGAGCAGAGACTGTACTCCATAACGGCAACTTATCGCTCGCTTTTTAAACCGCGGTGTAACCTCATGCAGGCGGAGTCCGGTAACACCGTATATATATATATATACTACCCCAGCATCAATATTCTATGGGTTCCTGCTGCTTAAGGCTGCGCTACACTCAACAACATGTACGATACGATACGTTTCTGAAGCGAGGATCATTATGACGAGACTTTTAATCTGTTTCGTCAACTGTTGAGGATACATCCTGGCCAAAAGCGAGTTTTCACTTACGGTGTAACGCCAAGGAGGCGAAGTCCAGGTACACGCATATACACAAATTATATGTATATATATATATATATATATATATATATATATATATATATATATATATATATACACTAGTTTGAGTGCTCGGCGATGAACGAAAGGAAATGACATGGTAACTTTGAATCTTGAAAGATGTCCTTTGTTGCCCTTTATGCTCTGGCTCTGTCACTAGCGACCTCTTGCCTTTGACCCCGAGGTCGCTAGGTTATCTGTATGACAGTAGCGAAAAATATAAGTAATCTATTGGGCTGTAGAAGCCTGACCTTTGGTGATCTCAAAGTGGTCTTCAAACGTACCTTTAAGACTTTACCCAAATTCTGAGAACCTAAGATAGAAGTCTGAGACCTGTAGTTCCTACGATGCTACAGTTCGATCGTGAAAGAGTAAGACAAACGCATAAACGCCTAAAAGATTTTATACAAATTTTGGCTCAAGTTCTTGTCCACTTCCAGGTACACCGACACCAAAAACTTTTCGGTCTATGCTGCGGTTCAGCGGAGAAAGAGTAACAAAAATAACGCACAAACGGACTAACATTTAAAAATGGCTTTCGAGGCCATCGTGCGGTGGGCCAAAACCTGGCCTGGAGTCTGAAATAGCTATGCCCAAAACGTGGAGCCGTAATGTCCTACGGTTTGGCTGTGAAAAGGGAAGGGAAGAGGCAAAAACCCTTGAAAATATTGTATAACACACTGCCGCTCACTTTCACTCCCATCGCTCTTAATACTCGCTCTTTTTCTCCTACTGAACTCATTCCTCTCTCACTTCGGACCTGTTCGGTATCTGAGGATGGGGAAGCAGTGACTGGATTAAATACAAGATCCCTAAATCGCAGTTTCTCTCCGAAACATTCAAGAATCGTCCGTTTTCTTTATTTCGAAACACTCGAGGCCACTCGACTACCTGTTATGATACCATCATCTTCCTTTGTACAACTAACCTGTGAAGTTCTCTTCCTTATATATATATATATATATATATATATATATATATATATATACATAACAGTGATTTATACCTTCATGACAAAATATTTTGTTTCATTATGAAAGTAACCGTTACGTCTACCTCTTGGTATGTTATTCATGTTAAAGTAAAATTTGCCCAATCGTAGTTTTGATGTTGCGAGAAAAAGTCCTTTTGTCTTACGACACCCACACAACCCTTTTTCCTTTAGAACAAAGGTTCTTTTATATCTCTGATAGAATAGCAAATTAGCATCCATAAATAGACCGAATTAAATCCTTTCACTGGGTGCTCAACACTAATATACTCCTCTGTTTTGAATACTATGGCAAAAATACCATCACAGTCAAGACAGATTGCCTTTTTAATTACCTTTTATAGACTTCATTTGCGCTCCTGCTAGGGATGACTTAGGAGTATTTTCTATTTCTGTTTATAGAATTTAATGGACTGATAATGTATAAACCTTCCTTTAGACGCTGAGGATTCGTGGCCCAATGGCTAGCATACGCACCTGCCCTGCAGTGGGACGGGGTTCGAATCACTGGTGCCTAAGATAAATCGTTATCTATTCCTTGCATCCAGTACATGTTAAATGATCATATAAACATACAAACCCCCAACATCCAGGATCGAACCCAGGACCACTGCGTAGCAGGCGGGAGCACTAAGGCTAGGCTATGATCACCCCTAAAAGGGAAACGACTATTCGAGTGCTGTGTAATCTAATACCTTTCGTCTCACTTTGGTGAGCAACGTGGTCTCCACTGGTTATCTCCCATAGGCTCACATAACGCAGGGGTCCCGGGTTCGATCTTTGTCGTTGGAGGTTTGTATGTTATATGGAAGTTCGCGTTCACATGCACTATATTCGTACAATACACACACATCTATATATATATATATATATATATATATATATATATATATATATATATATATATATATATATATATATATACATATATTTATATTACTTTGCTTTGTCGCTGCCTCCCGCGTTTGCGAGGTAGCGCAAGGAAAACAGACGAAAGAAATGGCCCAACCCACCCCCGTACACATGTATATACATACACGTCCACACACGCAAATATACATACCTATACATCTCAATGTACACATATATATACACACACAGACACATATATACCCATGCACACAATTCACACTGTCTGCCTTTATTCATTCCCATCGCCACCTCGCCACACACACATATATATATATATATATATATATATATATATATATATATATATATATATATGTGTGTGTGTGTGTGTGTGTGTGTGATTTAAAGATAATTAGAAACGAAACTAATATAAAATGGTTCCTCCGTCACCCTCCACTAGGCATACCCTTCCCCTTTCCCTTAGAATAAATAATCTTTTGTCGTTCCAAAGTCGCCTTCAGAGTTCAAAGTAAATCCTCAAGTGAAAAGGGAACCCATCCACAATACAGCGAGGGGTCTGCATTATAACAATACCAGTTATAACTTCAGACACGTGTAGGCACTAATTATCAACATTGCATACACGATATCTCTCGCCCACAATCTCATTAATGCACTTGAAAAATATGGCACCATTAATGATCACTTCTTAAACTCGGAATCTTTTATTCCCTGCCGAGGGTCTTTCATCCTTTAATCCTTCCCGTACCATGCTAAAAAAAATACCTGTTCCTCCATTGTGCCACGCTATATATCTCTCTATATTCTGTCATCTTCATTATCTATCTCCCTCGTCAGCTTTCTTTCCACTTCATTCATCTTTCCCTCCTGACCAAACTCCTACACAGAATACCAAACTTACATCAGGCATTTCCCCAGACAGGAGCTGCTCTGTTTATCTTCACCTCCCGCCAGATTATACTCCTGGTAATTGGCGATGCGTGCACGTCGTTGCAACAAGCTGCACGCACCTCCCCCCCAACCACGACGCTGCCTGACAAAAACTCTCCACCTGTTGTACCTATCGAGGTGCCTCGCCAACCTTGGGCTGTAGGTCCCCTCGAGAAATAACTCTCATACGGATGTTTCGAAGGACTCGCTCAACCAGGTAGACACTTCGAAGGACTCGCTCGACCAGGTAGAGGCAAGTGTCTCCATTTACATAAGCACAAGGAAGAATAATCATCATCCACAACTTCACGAACACTGATACAAAAAAAAAGAAAAGGCATTTTATCTGCGTGTTTTATTCTCTCGCGTCCTCACAAGATTGCGCCGCAGGTCGCCATCTTAATACGCTCAATCTAGCCTGCTCGACAGCGGCTGGCTCTTTCCCTCCCTTTCTTCTCCTGGTTCTCCTTTCTAAAGGAACTACTTTCTGTCGCCATCTTTTACCCTTCATTTCATTCGCAGAGGACAGCAGCGGGAGGTAATGTCCGCCACAAGGAGCAACATTTCTCCGCGCCTGTAAGTGTGGCGCGGCAATGACCCCCCGCCGCAGAGGGTCGTCTACTACGCGCCCAACAAGGTTGCCTCATGCATCTCCTGTCGTGTCTGCCCCACGGCCACTGTGTCCTGGCGCCTCGCTCGGCAAAGGACGGTACGAATTCGGTTCCGATTTCGTCATATTCGCACTGTATTTTTGGTTCCTTCGCCTAGAAATTCTCCTTTGGACTTACTCCCATTTGCTGTATCTTTGATTCTTTTGCTTGATATTAGACCTTTCTTTTCCTGGCGTATTTAGCTTTTTTTGTTTAGTGGATGGTTAGCATCCTTAAGATAGTTTAGTGTGAGAGTAATGAGGGTTTCCAATTTCAGATTCACCCGTGATGTTTTCTTGTGGGTTTTGATCATCATGTTCAAGCTCTTACAACCTCCATGTTGGATTTCTATAATTCTAAAGTGAAATCTCTAAGAGAATAGGGACACCATCAGCAACACTGCGAGATTTCCATATGACAATATGACCAGCTACAAATGGAGACACTTGAAGGCATTCACTAAATATATTCCACACACACTATCTCCACACTTCAGCAACCTCAATAGTATATTTCAAAAAGAGACAGTATTACGGATCACATCTCATTTCTAAGCCCATAGTGGAATGTACAATCTTGAGTATACATGATTTCCATTCCTCAGATAAAACCCGTCGCTCTTCCCCAACACCCCGACAGACACATATTGCACCTACCTTACTCCAACGTACCAGACGTCATCCCTAACCATCCAGGTGGTGACAACCTTCACTTATGCAACACTGACTGACTCTTCAGGACCATTCCGATCTTAATCACCACCTCGATACCAACCCTAACCAACTGGATACGAACCATCTCTCTACCCTTACGTAAGCTCATTCTCTCGACTCCCGGGATCAACCTTGACCAGTCTGGCACAAACCGGTACCCAGTCCCGCGCCATCCACTACTGGCGTGTCGCTCGACTTACCCTTGCCTTGGGGTCGAGCAGTTCACTCACACAGACTGAAGACTCATTCATGGCGGTCGGGCATACGTTTCAACCCTCTGAGGCAAGTCGGCTCCAGGGTCTTGATAGATTTAACTCACCACAAGCAACTCTTTCGAAGGAGCATAGTTCTTTATTACAGATCCACAAAAATAAATGGCATTTCCTTAATCTCAAGATGAAAAATCTCCGATTGGAACCTAACTGGGATCGCGCAGGCTTCAATCAAAGGAAGAACTAGAGTCATGAATACAGATGAACCGAACCAGTTACGAAACGTGTGGAAACCAACGAGATCAAGTAGTTGACATGATAGTGTTCAACAGACTGAGCAGGAAGCAATAGGGACTCGTTTCATCTACCCCGGCCGACCATTTGAAGAACTATCGCGTAGGGTCACCCTAGGTCAGCGAGAATGTGTAACATGTGAGAGGACAACAGATCTGGGCCGAGGATGGACACCTGAGGAAATGACATGGGGAACAAAACGGGAGGGAAGATGGAGGGGTGTGTGTGCGGGAAACAAAAGTCGAAGGGAAAACCACAAGAATTGAAGGGGAAGAAGAGAAGAGATAGGGGAGTGAATAACCTCAGAACAGTTCTGGCTGGTATGCAGATGAGAGACGAATCCTGGGATGGAAAGGAAGGTTACACGAAAGAGCGAGGACAGACAAGGATGGGGGAAAAAAAGATGAATATAGAAGTAATGAGGGCGCTTCAGGGAAAGGCGGGGACACGCGTGTGACACAGGGAAAGTGGCCGACAAATGCAGAGAGGGGAACATGACATGATGGTGGCCAGTGCAGACCATTAGTGGAAGAATGCCAAAGGAGAGTGTATTAAGTGAGGTTGATGGCAAGGGTGAGTCAGGGAACGTGTTGAGAGAAGGTATGGGAAAATAACACGAGGGAGCAAATATCAGATAAGAATGCAAAGGGGGGAGAGAGTACCTGAGGAGTATGGATACCAGAGTAGGACCTGGGAAGACGAGTACCAGGATGGACGGGGAGGGGATGTTTAGCGACGACTGCTAAAAGGAAGCGTCGGAGAAGATAGGTAGGAAAGGGAGAGACTGGGGAAGTGGAATGTATGGGGAGTATGGGTGACCCAGCGGAACAAAAGGGACAAGTAACTGAGGATGACTAAGGGGAAATTGCCAGAGGTGAATGTTGGTGATGGGTGCCAGAGACGGAGGCTGGAGCTGAAGCCAAGAATGCGAGGATAAAACTCATCTTGACTCTCTGCCTGTCGACAGTAACGTGTAGGCAGCTTCACGTCACTCCGACATACAGTCTTCAGAAGACAACCAGTCTCTGATGATCAGTCTACATCTGCGGCATAAACTTTCCTCGAACCCTGACAGTATGTGGTGAAGTTATCAAACGTTGCATTTCAATAAGCGTCTCCAGTATTTATGGAGACATCGCGTGCACAGGGGCCCAATGGGAAGCACCCTCCAACATGCACAATAAATGAAGACCAGAAGAAATCGTCAATTCTCAATACAGTTTCCAGTTTCCAATTGTAAAATAGATGATGTGCACTACAGCTTGGCATCTTCATCAGGTTTATATATTTTTTTTCATCTTGTCTCACCCATTTCTTGGTCCTTGCTTCGTCACGCCATCAAGACCATTCAGAACATCCAGTAAAAAAAAAATTGAAAAAATATCAAACAGTAAAGGACATAATCTTCGCAATTCGTGTACACGGACGTGGTTTTTCTCATGAATGAAGGAGTAAAGGACGCAAAAGAATTTCATTTCAATAGATCCAGATATTACATTTAGAGAGTTTTCGCCCTCTTTGGGACGTCGCTGGACAAGTACAATCAAGAAAATCGTATCAAACCGAGTACACACAAAAACAGTAAATATACCCAGAGGAGAGCTGTGCACTCCATGACGGTTGTGGGAAGACTGAAGGGTCTAGGTCATCAGGCTCACGTGTGGGGTCACCTACCTGCCACCCTACACCAAATTCTCTCTCATGGCCGGAGGCGCCAAGCAATCTTCACACAAATTTCTGACTCTTCTCCACAATCCACACGTCCATCTGAACTATACACGTAGATTATTTTGCCGATACCGAATGTCACAATGGTATATGGGAAATAAGCGTGTGTGATGCTATAGACAACATCAAGAACAATGTGTATACTGCAGCAACCTTAATGATAAACTAGAGTCTTCTTATCTACTACGAGAGTCTCAGAGTAACCTTACATAGTGAAAATTTATTTGACTCGAGACAACAACCATCTGAAGACCATCGATATGATTCAGATATGATTGTCCTCACGAAGGCCATGAAATTCATTCCGATAGATATTTTGAAACGACCACCACCATCACTTCTAAGACTCGCTAACTTGCAATGCACCTGCAGGATGGTACATGCAAACGTCGAGCGGAAAAGGATCGCAATGCAACTCCTTCACAATACGAAGATCCTCCAAGAATTAGAGCAGTTGTAAACAACTATAAAAGCAGCTGGTTTTCAGTCAATTATAAAAGCAGCTGGTTTTCAGTCAATTATAAAAGCAGCTGGTTTTCAGTCAATTATAAAAGCAGCTGGTTTTCAGTTAATTTTTTCGCTTATTTGATAACCAGCGAGCGGTTCTCAGGTCTGAACCTTGAGATTATCTGGCCCCTCCAACCTTCAAGGAGCACCTCAAGCACGTCAGGGAGGGTCTCAAAGCATCTGTCCTCACATGCGAGCTCCGACGACCTGCACCCTTCAGTCTACCGCCAGCTATCATGGTGTGTATACAGTTGTCTCAAGCTATCTATCTATATTTGCAGTCTTTGTGTACATTTGTATAGTGTGTTCAAGATTTTGTTGAATTCAAATGTTTTATTTTGACGTCACAAGGGAGGCGATTACTTACTAATGTAATTACTGAAAATAGTGAAAACAGGAATTGTGAATATACTTTCCCCAGCTTTCTGAAGAACGAAAGTGTGCTCATAAATTAGAGAAACCAAAAAGGAGAGTTTTCTGTATATACTTCTCGTACAGGACTTTCTTCTCGTTTTACTCTCGAAAGTTTCCGGTATTTCTTTTCTACATTCGTGAATCTTCCACTGGATAAAGACTGCACTCGTCTTAAGCACCTCAAAGCACCCACCCACCCGACGTTTGACATCCACGTGCCAGCCTTCGATTCAGCTGAGCGACGCCCGACAGCAATTGCAGGTCCATCTGACGACTAATGTTCCCGCCAGCCACACCATTAGTTAGGTTTAGTGGTACACTGAGTGGGGGTTTCCTGCGCTCCAGGAAAAGACGAGAGCGTTTGGTCCCCGCCTTACAATAGGGGTGACCATTTCTCCCTCCCTCCCTCTCTCCCTCCCTCCTTCCCTCCCTCTCTCTCTCTCTCTCTCTCTCTCTCTCTCTCTCTGCATCATCGAGGTGACCACCAACATGACCGTTCGTTGCTACTCGTCTCTGTTCGTTGCCGTGGAGCGGGGAGGAGGAGGCGACGGCTACCCCCCCATGCTACTGGTGACTCCCGATCCGGCTCGTGTCGAAGTGGTTGCACGCCTGATGTGTGTGTGTGTGTGTGTGTGTGTGTGTGTGTGTGTGTGGCATATGACCAGTGACTTGACTACTGGTGACTCCCGATCCGGCTCGTGTCGAAGTGGTTGCACACCTGATGTGTGTGTGTGTGTGTGTGAGACATATGACCAGTGACTTGACTACTGCCCGACTCCTTACGTGACGGACGGTGGATGACGCGACTACCGACCAACAACACGAATCACGAAGCGGGTGACAGCTCGAACACTTAAACCTGACTAAGCGACAACCGATGCCACGGATGACATGATGGCAAGCTCAACTGCTGACGTGGTTTGGCTGCCAAAAACACAACGACTCCTGCTGACGCAAACGTCAGCCTGGACTCGGCCGACACAGAGGTTTGTTCCTTCGCATAATAAGGCTTTAATTCCAAGCTTAAACTCCCCTGTGGATTCCCAAACATCTCTCGGGGTATGACCCGATGTTCTATCAAAAATGCTAACCATACTTTCATCTACCTTACCTCTCTCCTGCTCAAGCCCGACACCGCTCCTTCATTCACACTCACCTGGAGAGCAAAGAAAATTGGATATTAATCAACCAAATAAATTCAGAACATTTCATGAAATCTAATTGCATGTAAATGTGATTTTTTTTTCTCCCCTTGTGGCTGCACATAACTAGAAGTGTCATTGTGCTATACATGATTATGGAATCTAAATGATTCTTTCCATCATCCCCATTATTCATTCAAACCCGATGTGTTGATCACCGTACAGAGACATTCGTGATTATTTACAGTGTTTTAATTATTACAAGATGTGATGCAGGTCCACCTGACCCCCCCCCTCCCCCAATACGTCTCATGACTTCTGAACGAGACGCGCGTAAAGGACGAACAGTCAAGTTGAGTGGCACTGCAAAGATAACTTCTACACGAGACACATGACGGGTCCTCCCAGGTAAAATGTCTGTTCACCTCGTCCCCCTGTGACGCGAGAGCCGACACTGTGTGCGTGTATGTGTGTACTGGTATAATATGATCAAGGAGACTATAGTAAATCGAGAATGGGTCGAGTCACTTTTGAAACAGAGGACAAACTACAAGACAACATTTTGGAAAGATTTATATATATGTAAGGGGACGATGTGGTCCGAGGGGGCAACTTACTCTCTCAGCCTGTAGCCCAGAAGACCCCGGGATCCATGAGGTGACTGGGCTGAGCCATTTGGGTTTATGCTCACCACAACTAACTTCCACAGACTAACAAATCTCTCGCATGTGAAGTTTCCACATTACGCAAGTAGGAGGTAAGGGACAAGATAATTGTTTACTGTCCTCAGCCGGTTCCTAAAGATATGGATGTCACACTAACTCTTTGTTCATAGGGTCGCATCAGGTTAAGACGTTGTGAGAGCCCCTCCCCATATCTACCGCCAGGAACTTGTCCCCCCTTCTTCAACATCCTTCCCTCATCAGTCTGGGAGAACATCGTCATCTCGTCAGCCTCTACGATCTCGTTCGTTTATCCCTAAAGATCTTGTGAAGTGTAGGCGAGTACAACGATCAGCCTTCAGGAAAAAAAAGTCACCTCACCTTAAGACACCGTTGGCCACTACGCTAGAGGGACGATCTCGGTTCTCCGGGTACTCTCATCTCCCTCGATTGTTCAAGACTTCAAGAACTCATTCTTCAAGGACGAGTGAAATCTTGCCACGAAGTTCCTCCAAGTTCTCCTGTGTGAATCATGGGAGTTACAGAACTTTCTGACGCTCTTTATTCGATCTCTAAGTCATGAAGCTCTCAAAACTAGACGTTGCTTTTCTAAGTTATGGCGCTGCTCAGTAAAAAAAAAAAAATCGTCATAACTTTTGCAAGGGTCTAGCGCGATCTGGCAAGCGTCGTGGACCGGCGGATGTTTTACTGGCATCTGTGTGTGTGTGTGTGGATGTTGCCTCTGTCAGTGACCTAAGAGAACCTGGCAGTGGTGATGGAAACACCACAGTCAGGCACATGGGCCTCGGTGTTATTACTTGACCCTCTTTCGCCTGTACACCTTACTCAAGGGCGTCTCAGTCAGTCAGTGTCTCTCTCTCTCTCTCTCTCTCTCTCTCTCTCTCTCTCTCTCTCTCTCTCTCTCTCTCTCTCTCTCCTCCCGCCCCTTTCTCTCTGTCTGAGGTTCGCTGCAACAAAAGCGTGCTTGCCAGGTCCCGTAATTAACTCCCTGAGTGATAGTGCCAATGGCTAACACCTCCACCACCCCCTCCTACCCCATTCCCGTCTCTGGCCGCCTCCATCAGTGTGTGGTACACCCGCCGTGATGGTGGAGATGCCACAAAGGACGTCGTGGTTCCAGGGTCGTGGTTTGCTGCCCGTAACGCCACTTTCCAACTCGTTCATTTACTGAAGATTACTAAATTCCCAGAACAACCAATCCCAAGAAGGGATGCACCTGAAATACATTCGAATCCTGTCGATGGGGGATTGTACAGTAAGTTTCCCTGCATGGTCAAGTATGGAGGCACACGCTACGGCTCTGTGCTGTGGCACTAGTTTCCAGATGCTGGAGAGGGATCGTGTGTGTGTGTGGGTCTGGGAGGCAGACATCCTTCCCATTTCGATGATCTCACTGCACGAGTGGCCAACCTCCCTCAGCTGTGTGGGCTGTCCCTTTGGGCTCCATCCAGGCTCGGACCCTTTAAGGAATGACCCATTGAGCAGGGCTGCCAGCTTCAGGTATTCAAGCCATCTGCTCTCTCTCTCTCTCTCTCTCTCTCTCTCTCTCTCTCTCTCTCTCTCTCTCTCTCTCTCTCCTCCCTCTCTCTCCGTTTTAAAGGTGGCTTTATTTTTGTCTCGCCTCATATCTGGCTTTGAAACATACTGATTTACTATCTCGAGCGATGCCGACGCTTCCGTTCATAATCAAGTAATATTGATCCACTGACCCTGGCATCATCTGTGCTAATACTATACATAATCAAGATTAGTTTTCCACCGTAGTTACTTTGTACTGGGGGTGGCGGCAACCGGTTATTTTTCATGTCATCATCATCAACCATTCTCCTCAGTTCACAGCGTCAGGATGAAGATAGAGCACAGAATGGCAAGGGGATTTAACGAAGAGTTTAATGTCTCATCCCGTATAGATGGAGAACTCTTTTTCTTCATTCGTTTCCGATAAAATTTTTCTGTCTTCCCCATCGTCAAAATCACTCACGACTTTTGCTGTCGAACCGATGAACCTTAAGATGGCAGATATATATCTTGGCTCAGCCAAGGTAACTTTTTCGGTTTATCTAAATTTCACAAAAAAAAAAAAAATATGAAAAGATACAGGCTAATATTCTATGTTACCTCTACGGGAGAAGCGCCAGGCGAACTTGTATAACCTGCTATGTAAAAAAACTTTATCTGTAGTCAACAACAAACACAGTGATGTATGGAATCCATTTATAACTTTGGGACAGAAACATGCACAACACATTCGACCCATTTTTCAATTGTTATATTTCTCAGCTGTTCTTATTTTTGCAGGGTTGAGAAAATCTACCTGCGTCCCCAGTCTACGGCTGCAACTTAGCTGTCGAACGTGTTTGTCACCAATGAAGTGACGTCCGATCACCAAAAACCACTCACCAGCCAAGCGCCAGTTATGAACCCACTCATCAGCCACGTATATCATCAATCAAGTGATACTCCTAAGTCCACTTATTGACATAATGTCCACCCATCTACCATAAGTCATTCTAACAAGTGCCTCAACTTCTACGATCATTTATTTCAAGTAATTCAATTGAAGTGCCACTAATATAGCTTGTGTCACTCATTTACCACAATCATTCATCCACGGTGTGGCGCTCCCATTCTAAAGACATTTACATACCAAGTCTTCCTTGACCACCTTGTGTGAACCACAACACCAGATCCCTTCTGCCTGGCTGATTTACATCTCATCCCCCATGGTATCCACTAGACTGGACGCCTCACATCGTCAACCAAGTGCCATGCATTTCTTACATCTTACTCAGCTTCGACGTTCCACTCGATTTACCGTATGCCTCTCATCTGTCAGCCCCTAAACGGCGCATGCGCCTTCGGTGCCACTACAGAAAACGATAAAAGAGAAACATCTGAACCACCAACCTCTGCCTCAGAGAAGGTCCCCAACCCAAGCGTTTTTTGGGTAGTTCCATTTTCATGATGTTTAAATACGAATGAAAATACAGAGATATAAACATTACCAAGTCCAGCATTCCAGACCTTTGACCTCCTGAGCATGACTGTACGACCCTCGATCATGACGTTATGACCTTTGGCTATGATGGCGTGACCTTTGATCAAACCCCTAAGGCCAGGTCAGAGACTAGGTCATAATACCTTAAGGTCATTCTGTCGTGCTCTCGTATCATACCAACTCCAAAAGGAGTTCACATCAAACATGTCGTAACTTTACCCAACAATGACTGACCAGTGATAAAAAAAAAGAAAAAAAAGAATGTAAGTCATGCGCTCAAACTTGTTCTGGGAAGAATACATTTTTCTCTAGATTTCTGTATCCTTTGTGTCCGTGTGGTGGGTTTTAATGTGTTTTAATAGCTGACAAACTCCAAAGTTGAAAAAAAAAAATTGAGAAATGCATACAACATATAAGGCAAAGGGACAGCAAAGGAAGGTAGAGAGCAGTTGGCTCAGTCTTAACACAAATACCAACGTGAAGGTTCATAAAGAATCTCTTAATCATTGATGATGTTTACCATAGCTAGGATGGAGCTGTTCTTGTCGGGGTCTGTGAGAGAGTTCGAATACGTTAGATGCGGTTGCGGCGCCAAACACGAAGGATCTCAGGGGATAAGAGACGTTAGATGGTTAAGGTGATGCAAGACGGACGGAAGGTGGACGATCTTACATACCCACTTCCGCACTTATCCTAGTGGTTACTAGTATGTACTGGATTGGCAGGCGAGCCAGATGGGGTAAGCACAGGAGGAGCGCTAGAAGAATGAAAGCTCTTCGAGATGTTCAGAGAACCTTGGTGTACCGCACAACTTCAAAGGGATCTAGCTAGTGAAGTAGCAAGAGGTGGTTCTTGGTTGAAAGCTAGGCTCATGCATATACCAAAGGTCTTCGTCTGGTTAATGGCGACCTGGCTGGTGGTGGGGGTGTCCAACTGTAAAGGTTGTTAAAGGTGTTTAAGAGGGATAGGCGTCGCTGAGGCTTACGGTAGAATCAACATGCTGTCATTGCACGTGTATACATCCCACATGACATGGCTTATAGGATGAGAGATCACCACAAGATTTGCTGTGGAACGCCACAGGGGAGGGACTGAAAGGTAGAGGTGGCCCTCCTAAGAAGCATACAATGTGGACGCTTGCACAGGATGTCTATTGGCTATAGCGAGACATACATAGCCAAGAGTTCACGGGCTTGTTCACTATGGTGGTTTACACAGTGTGTGTGTGTGTGTGTGTGTGTGTGCTTTAGCGTGTATCACTTGCTTATTGCTTTGCACTGAGTATGAAAGACAGTGCTGCATAACGTCACCTTAAACACCAGTGCACCCAAAGTGTTTAAACTTGCTTTTCCACGTACGAGAATTTTGACGCTGGAAGTTCACTTCATTTCCATTATCTTCCTCATGTACCGCATATAAACGAACGTAACGACATAAGCTATAGACATCCGTAGGGGATACAGTCTTGCCCCGAGAGCCAGGCCATCAGCACCAACACGAGGTAACAAGAACCTAGATGAAAAAAGAAACTCCATTAACGTCATAACAGAGCGAGGGTTTGTTGATACTTGCAGCAGCTGTTACCAACACAGACACTTCACCTCCCGAGTCCAGTCATGGGGTCTAGCTATTACCTCCCTAACGTATCATTCCTCTGGCAATACTTTTTTTATCTTTAACATCGTAGATTGATGAGCCGAGGGAGCGCTGATGGCAACATATGGGGTTTACTGAAGTTGTGAATATACTGAAGGATCGGCCACGCCATCCATCATCTGAGTTTGTCTTTCACATCAAAATACAAACGCTCGAATGACGTCATCGTTTTGCATCATACGCCAACGGAGTTGTGTACATTCTTCGATCATGAAAACGACGAGAAGAAATAATTAAATATAACGCAGAAAAATGATAGTTGTGGCTAAACAGAAACAAATATTCTCTTTAAACTACACTATGCGAATTCGATAAACCACAAATGACAAGCTATCACAAAACTATGTGGCATATTAAACTATCAAAAAAAAATTAATATAAGAAAAACAAAAATGAAAGAAAGGGGAAGGAATGGGATATGAAGAAAAAGTGGGATAAAGACGCAATGATAGAGAAGTGTATGATGCGAGAAGATGCGATGCAGAGTGTAACTGTGGACACACTAGGGCAGAGTCGAGACCATCTCGCCCAAGCGTCGCACCGTCGTGCTCACTTGCGTCCTCGTCCTCGGTAGCTACACCATCATCCTCGGGTAGGTGAGCAGTGATGTGGGCAAGGCTGGAAGGTTACACCAGCGATAAACAACCGCTACGGAAGTGCTGTGGAGCCCACAATTTGCGCCATTACAACAGCAATCGATACGGGCGTCCACATATATTCAGAACACTCTTAAAGGTTCGAGACTAAAACCGTTTCCAATACCACTTTGGAGCAGTTGATCGAGTGTCGGTAGTAAACGCAACACATCCTCGTCCTCAGTTTTAAACGACGTAATATTTCGTCAGTTTTATGCGACAAGTTTAAGAGTAAAGAGCTAATCAAACTATACAATATAAATCGCACATATCAGTAATTTATATGTTTACGAGTACGAATTAATATATATATCATCCTATACAACATAAATCGCATATACTAATCTATGCAAGTTTACGAGAACGAATTAATCATCCTCTGCAATATAAATCGCATATACCAATAATCAACACGAGTTCCCGAGTACGAATTAATCATGCCACAAAACAAATCGCATACGCCAGTAATTTATATGATAGTTAATGAGTATGATCTAATCCTATACAATATATAACACGTACTAAAGAAGACCAAAAATATAAATCTGCTTGTAGTAATCAAAGGTCCACTCTGCATGCCATCCAGGCCAGCGATCATAGATGGCGAACTCGTATTCGACAACCAATACAGACAGACAGTAGGCCTGAAAATAGCAGTTCGGTCGATCCTCCTCACTCAAGGCAAGCGCGGCAGACTCCCTGGCTCCTCTGGTTGTACTGCTGCAGTGGCCACGCTATAAAAAGGAACACCAGATATATTTGGCTGGAAGAAGAAAAAAGGCAACAGTATGTCCGTTGGATACTTTCCGGCACCCGAGAATCTTCGACTCTTGATCGACCCGAAGGATGGGTTCTGACGTCGCCTCATGAACAAAACCTGACGACATGTGACGTCGTCGGCTCTCTTATTTCCACACAGGCACCACCTCCGCACCCTGTGTTACATACAACCCTCCCAAGAAGCAGAGGAAATCATGAACAGAATAGTCTCGTCACTGACGCGAGTGCAAACAAGAGAGAGAGAGAGAGAGAGAGAGAGAGAGAGAGAGAGAGAGAGAGAGAGAGAGAGGAGGATTTACGAACGGCAGGCTCGAGTCTCTCTCTCTCCGTCTAGAGGAAATATTTCCCTTCTTTTAAAAATAAAATTACGACGACGTTACTGCCTGCCACTGGCCGTGACCTGAGCTTGTGGCCTTGGTTTGTTTGTTAGATCGTCGGACGGCTACTGAACTGGTCTGACACGGGCCTCTCTGCCTGCTGGCGGACCGTCCCCTGGTTTTTATGTTACGATACGTCGGGGTCGGTCCTGTTCAAGACCCTCGGAAAAACAACTAACCACTCTTGGACGTGGTCACTCTGGTGCTGAGCGCCCTATTTTCATCTGGGCGGTGGGTACGAGAATATGGTCCGGAACACGTATTTCAATTGAAGCTTTTGAGCCTTGTAGACCACCAGGGAGGCCGCTGGTGTCACATGATCTTCCTCGCTGAAGCCTGAGAATCTTGCCCGGAGACTGTGTCACTTGGCAGTCCAGCACGTAGCGTCCCATTGGGTGTGTTGACGGCGCCTGACGGTAGACGTAGTCAACTATTTGCCACCTGCATTAGTGCCTTAGTCGTAGACTTTGTAGATCGCCAAGGTCTGCCGTGGCATATGTCCGTCAGTGTGTGGTGGTTTCTAGTTTCGTGGCCACAGTGTACCACTTGGCTGACAGGGATCCGGCGTTGTAGGCGTCCAAGAGATTCTTCTTGGTCTGGAGCCTCGCTGCTTTCTGTAGCTGGTGTTTGACCTGTTGCAGGCTCACTGCCCTTGTCTGTGACCTGACCTTATGCCACTCGGTGACCCGGTCTTGTGCCCTCGTCTGTGACTTGACCTTGACCCGGCCTTGGGTCTTTCGAAGTCATTACTTTTCTGAACAACACCAGGAGGAAATGTACACTGGTTGGACCTCTTCTTTAGAGTTGTACAGTTCATGAAAATTTACCAAACCTTAGCCCGGGGCATGTGCCCTCGTCTTTACCCTTGAGTGTGTGTGAGTGTGTGTAAGGGTATCTATATGCATTTCTATGTGAACGTGAAACTGACCATATTTAGCTATACATATATTGACCTTGCATACCTTGCTTACGAAGTCAAGTCGTTGACTTAGTTGTTCAGCTGGGTCACTGACCTTGCCTACCTAACCAAGTCACTGACTTTGCCTACGTAGCCAAGTCACTAACCCTTCCTAACCAAATCATAGTCCATTCTTATCCATCCAAGCCATCCACTGTGCATACATAGACAAGCAATTACCCCTGTCTATCCCACCTTATCTTCCGGTCAGGTCAGCCAGTCAACCATCAGGTCACCTGGCCAAGTCACTTCATCATACAGAGGAGTCAGGTCACGCAACTCGGCCCAGACAGACTTCCCCAGGTTACGACACATGACAGGAATGAGCCATAGATGTCGCGTGGATCTTCGTCACTGCGATCCACCGACATGGCTTCAGTACAACATTTATACAGTAGCACCTCCTGAGCTTTTTTTTTCCAGATGAATTTTCAACTACATCATGTGAGCAGAATGCATAATTCTAATGAAAAATTGTATAGTAATTCAAACGGACGTAGGGACTCGTGTGATGAATTCAGAGATTGTGACCCGTTTACCCAAAGCCTTGAATTGCTCGTTATTTTGAGGGACTTTCATAGATTTTCACTACAATGCATCTGCCTCTGTCTCTGGTAGCCATCACCTCCTGGGTCTCGGGAGAGTCTATGACGGCTGCGCAGCGAGCCAGAACTTCAATGGCTGTCAAGTGTCACTCCTTTGGCCAAGGTTGCTTTTTCTTTTTTTTTATCTTCCTCCCTCACCCATACGTGGGCTGCTGGCATTCAGTCTACGAACATACAATCTCTCCATCTCTGACATAACGTTAAACACGTAACCCACACGAACTGTTCTCTGCAATTCTAGACTTTCCTGCGGTGAGCGCGACGCTTTAACCCTGCTTTTTCGCAAGCAAACATCCAAAATAAGTAGACGCTTCTCGGCTAAGTTAATTCAACCGAACTGAACATTACGGACCATCATGAAAAGTTCAAAGAATTTGATCCATACAATTTACATATACGATAAAGACATTTCATAATCCACGTTTGGAGGAGGAGACAAGAGAGAACCTACGAGAAGCGACTGAATTCCTTACAATTTGAAAAAAAAAATGAGTAATCGTATCCGAGAGTCCTTTGGAATATCTAAAAAAGATATATAGGCCACCAAAGAATAGGGAGAGTAAAGTTCTAAAGTGATGTTAAAAACTAAAAGCGAAAAAAATTGAAACAAAAGGTGAAAAATCACAATCAGGCGATAAAAATAGTTAGGGGCAGAAATCGATGATGGGGAACAAAAGTAAATGAGAACATCAGATTTGGTAGAACAAAGGGAGAGTGAAGAACAGAGCAAGATCAGACAGTACCGTGGATAAAGAACAGATGGATTTATGAAGAAAACGCAAATAATGAAGGAAACGAACAACATAGATAAAAGCAAGTTAAGATGTAAAGATAATGGAGGATGGCGAAACAGTATGAAGGAATAAGAGGATTAGAACAAGAAAGGAGACAACTGAAAACGTAAATAACAATGGAAAACCGATACTGAAAAAGGAGAGGAGAGGATCAATAGCAGAGAGTAATGATCGAGGGTACGAGTGGGAAAAGGAATAAAGAGGCGTAAGGGAAAAGAAAGAAAACAGAGGGAAGGTAAAATGAATAAATGATCCGAATGACTATGATCGAGGGCGAACAAGTATACGAAAAAAACTAAACCGAACGTTTATAACTTGAATAAAATCATGAAATAAATAAACTTAAAAACAAAAGAAGGATCATCTTCACAAGCGTCTTTTGCTCCTCTTGTTTCCCCACCTCCACTTACGTACACCATCAGGTCGACCTTCAATCAAACTTGGCATGCATCCTCAGAGCACCTTCGGGTAGCGTTACCGAGGGACTAATATTCCCAGGAAACTTTGGGGAGAAGAATATGCATTCGGCGAATCTTTTATGCGTCTGGACGTGCAGCTGTGTGGTAGTGGCTCACACTGGCTCTGCCGCCTTTTGTCTGGTGTTGTCTTACGGCAATTCTCTTCTCACGTGACTCGAAAGCGTCTAAATATATTTTAATATAAGGCGAAAGCGTCTAAATATATTCTAATATAAGGCGAAAGCGTCTAAATATATTTTAATTCTTATATCTGAGTCACTGACGTGGTTCGAATCCTTTTCCGGAAGCTTTTTAGCGCTTCATAACATGAACTATAGACGAAACAAATTCACGTCTTTGCAAATAGTATATACGGAAGTTGTGTATACGAGTTGCAGACAAACATACAGACATGCACAAGAACATGCACATTCCCTTGCTCCTCGAGTTGGGGGATATGGCTGGAATTAAGAGAATATCAATACATGTTTAATGTGGAAGAACACAATGAAGGTAAACGACTTACAAGATAATGAAAAATACATCGTCTAGTCCCATAATAAGTATTCACACGGGTGTTTTGAAACATTAGGAACAGAACATTATCATTGAAATCTGCAACAAGGGGTAATCTGCGATTAATTGCCATGGGAAATAACGTCGACTAAAAAATGCTAAAGAAAGAAAGGTGAACCTTTTGGAAATAAGATGCCTGAGGACTATATGCGGTGAGGGGCGCGTTGATCGTGTGAGGAATCAGAAGTAAGCGAAGTACGAGTGAGAGAGTTGACCAGGATGATGTGCTGGCATGGGTCAGGCACATGGCGAAGACGAGTGGAGACTAAAGCAGGGGCTGTACGCGTCGGAAGCACATGGAGCTTGCAAGAGGGGGAGAGACCAAGATGAAACGATGGAGAAGAGGCTTTGGGGTATCGGAGCCTTGATATTCTGAAGGGTTATAGTAGTGCGTGGGAGATAACGAACTGGATGGACGTGGTATATGGGGGGAGAGAGAGAGAGAGAGAGAGAGAGAGAGAGGATGACACAAGGCAGGTGTAAATGAAGTGGTTATTGGGTTTGGTTACAGATGGTTGGCTACAGCTAGAGAATGGGTGTGTGCAAACGAGGCAACAGTTTGTTTGTTCCTGCTGCTATCTCTCTATCTACGTATCAAGAAAAAATAATTTACCAAATGTAGTTTCACTTGTTCTCAGTCTCGCTCCTCAAGACATCCTCCTCACTACTTGGTAAATTTTCCAGTGATAATAGTTTACTTAGTGTACCAAGTCCTTTGGTTTACCTACATGGATTCCATGAAAGAGTACAGTGATAAAATTTCCGTACTATCGTACAATGTAATAATGTACGAAAAAAATGTGGTATAGACTCAACAATACAGTTAATGCCATCATGATAGAAAAATATGGTGTCAGAGTTTTCTCCAACTTCCTAAAACGATATATATATATATATATATATATATATATATATATATATATATATATATATATATATATATATATATAGTGTCTCCTTTCGTAAGTGCTTTATAATCAAATAGAAAAAACATTCTATACATGAAGATCATTCTGTCCTTCATACCTCAATATTTTCGATGGTCCCATACCAGACATGATCGACCAGCACACATTATCTATCGTTCATCTCAAACCCGCACGTGATGACGTCACCTGGAGGACTTGGGAGATATCTTTTGACAGACCTTCCCGTCATGCTTCATCTTACAGTCACGACCTGTTTCAGCCACACAGTTGGTATGACCGTTATCATACGCTGACGACGATACGTAAACACATGTACGAATAAATATAGTCACACACACACATACACGAGTTATGTGTGTGTGTGTGTGTGTGTGTGTGTGTGTGTGTAAAAACACTCACGTAAACACGGCCTTCCTTTGTGCAGTGGTTGGCGTCGCTGACCGTGTCACGATTCATGCAAGGCACGACTGGGGTCAAAATCTGGGTGCGGAAGTACGCCCATAGGCAATCCCAGCTGTTAACCCTGGCTTGGATTGGTGCGTGTGTGTGTGCTTACTAAATTCTGCGTTACGGGGAGAGAGTTCGAGAGTCTTGTTTTCCCGTCTTTTAACCTTTTATATATACTCTCTCATCTGTATAAACACACACACGCCTAAACCAGGTATCCATTTATCGATCAGCCCCGAAGGGAGGATGAACAGTTGGGATTGGCTTTGGTACGACTGGAGCGCCTAGGAGTCGAACCCACGCGGGCCCCACTGCGGGCAGACCTGGCGATTCGGTCGGTAACATTGAACACTACACTATGCGTGTGTAGTGTAAACAAACTGTCTGCTGGCATATATCATAACAGCGAGTATATGAACAAGGATATTCACATTCGGTCAATACGTGAATAGACTTCTTAGCTTTGGTCACCAATGGCACGAAGAACGAATAGGGAAAGTCTGGAGGCGGGCAGCAAAATTTGGTACCGGAATAAAGAAAGACGAGGTAAAGGTAGAGGCCTTAGATTTGCCTCATGTGGAAGAAAGAATAGTAAAGGGAGACCTGATCACAGCGTTTAAACTTTATTAGGTCACCTTGATGTTCGTGAGCAGCTTTTCAAAATATGCTGGGATAGAGTATAGCCCGAGTACATGACATGAAACTGAACAAGGAACTTTTTAGAAAATAATAGAAAGTAGATTCCAATTTCCCTGATAAGACAGGAGCACGTTCTGCAACAAATTGATAAAACCTTAAAGACAGTCTCTGTAATAAACGGAATGTAAATAAACAAAACGGCAGGCAATGATAAGTTTTATCCGAGGACAATGAAAGAATGGAAAAATTAGGGCGAGGTTATTGACGACAACCCTCTTCAACGAGTCACTTGCCACAGAAAGAGTTCCTGATGAATGAAAGTTTACCAATGCAACATTCAAAAAAGGAAACAAGTCACTGTCCAGAATGCATCGTCCAATTACTCTGATGTCTGTAGGTGGGAAAACTTATGAAAAACCATCATTCGTAAAGTGAAAAACGTTTAGAGGGCCACTATTCATTAAACTATTCTCAGAATGGTTTTCTATAAAACTGCTCATGTCTGAAATAACCGCTTCCTTCCTTTGTGATACATAATAAACATGACAGAAGTTGATGACATCTTCCAAAAGCATTCGACAAGATCCCGCATTAAGGGTCACTGGCTAAAATTAGTTACATGGCACTGATGTCGTTTACTTCGGTGGATTAGATATTGGTTGACCGGCTGTAAACAAAGAGTTGCGATTGATAGTCAAGCCTTATAGTGGCTAGACGTAACACGTCTTAAGATCGTTTCTCTCATATTGACTAAAGTGGTAATGGGCTGCACTGCAAACAACAAAATTCGCCGAGGATACAAAGCTGGGGAAAAACACCTACAATGAACTTGAATGCCTACAACAAACACACACTATGGGCTCATAGGTGGCAAATGAATTTCAAATACCAAGTGCAAAATCTTATACATGGGTAATAAAAACGAAATCTACGGTACACACTGTTGAACTGCCAGAGATAGAAAAAAAACATAGGCGTGATAATCTCTGATGACCTAAGACCAAGTAAGCATTGCACAGAAGCAATAAAAAGGAACAAAATCCTTGGACACATAGGCAAGGCCTTCAAGTCCAGGGAAATGATCCTTACCCCCTTAAATTCACAGATTCCTCCCCATTTTCAATACAGTGTTCAGTATTGGTCACTACCGTAGAAAAGACACGAGAGAATGGAAAGAAGCAGAGTCGTTCTACCAAGATGATTCTCGGGCCAAGATGCAGACCCTTCGAGTGTCGATTGAATAACTTGAATCTGCTTAGCTTCGGAAAAACAGAGTTGAGATCCATTATGCTTCCTAAGAATTGATTCATCTGTTTTCACACATTGTGAGGGATACAACCTCGTGGGCAAACGTGTTACCTCGAATGTGGCGAAGTACATTTTCTTCAAGGGGACTGTTAACATGTGGAATGATCTGTTTCAGTGGTTGAAAGCAGTAATGTTGATATATTTAAGAACAGACTTTATGAATATTCCGCTTAAAGTCCACGACTTTTATCATTTTCGCCTCTTCAAGCCCACTGACAATTTGCAGGTTATTCTCTGTATGCCTTTTAACATTTACCATACTAATACGAGAGTTCCTGGCATTTTACACTATCACCAACAGCCTCAAGAGGACCCAATGATCTCTTGCTGTTTGAATTCCTTTGTATCTCTATGGTACAAGTCATGGTTGAATGGTACAAGTCGTGGATGAATGGAATAAACCAAATGGGGAATTAGTAAACGCAGAGAGCATACAGAAGTTTAAAAGGTTGTACGACAGTTTAAGAGACTAAGGCCCAGCAAGTGTAAACTCCCCCCATATAATACAAATATTCAAAACAATTACACATGTATAAACACACAAGCAAATGCATATATACATACGAGAACGCAACTTGTAAGCACAATACTGTTCCCTTCCCGGTATACACATACACATGACCTTTCTGACCACCACTTTGCTATACATACGCCAACGCTTACACCAGAGGTACACGAAGAGAGGCAGATGAACTCCCCAGTAGGTGGAGGTCAGGTCTGAGCAAAGAGCACCAGCGTGTCCGATGCCGTCAGACCAGAGAAGACCGCCAGACTTCAGGGATGTAAGAAATCTGAACATTAGAAAGAAGAGGAAAAGAAAGCAGAAGACAACAAAGGTATGGACGACAAAGACAAAAGAATAATGAGAGTATTTGAGAATAAAGGAGAATGCTGAGGGAGATAAAGAGGAAAAACTGGGAATGAAAAGGAAGGAACAAGAGAAGACGTTAGTAATTGGCATCTCGACAATACGTGGCAGGCTGGACCCCGTGTGCAGCACCTCAGTACGTTTCAGGCTGGACCCCGTGTGCAGCACCTCAGTACGTGGCAGGCTGGACCCCGTGTGCAGCACCTTAACAATACGTGGCAGGCTGGACCCCGTGTGCAGCACCTCAACAATACGTGGCAGGCTGGACCCCGTGTGCAGCACCCAATCTCTCTCTCTCTCTCTCTCTCTCTCTCTCTCTCTCTCTCTCTCTCTCTCTCTCTCTCTCTCTCTCTCTCTCTCCCCCGATGTGCGACTACTCTCTTCTTCCTTAATTCTGGTCGCCCACTGCGCATGGTCACCACATCTTCCCCGTCCCTGCCATTTCTTTCATCTCATCAAAAATGTTCCTCGAACCAAACGAATCCGGATAAGTGGTCATAGACACACACACACACACACACACACACACACACACACACACACACACACACTAACTTGATAACTACGAGTTATCTTTTTTTTTTTTTTAAGATAAAACAATAGTCACCATTAACCGCAGACCACACTTGTCCTTCCCAAACTCCTACACGAGGACCTCCTGTGAACCAACTGGTCCAGCAGCGTACCGTCATTGGCTACCACCTCCTCACGCAACAGCCAATCAGAGGTGAACTTGTAAGCCGGTGAGGCAGTGTATCCATGGTGATGAGAAGAGTCGATCGCGACTCTGGAGTTGTGGCAATGCTGCTCCTGTCGTGGTCTATCTTCCCTCCATATATATATATATATATATATATATATATATATATATATATATATATATATATATATATATATATATATACACACACATGTCCATCTGTTTGTCTGCCTTTCAATGTGTTATAGCGACGGTACCAATTCTCTCCTTCAGCCCATAGAGCACGACGGTTCGACCCTTGTGTACGACAAGACGACCCACCAACCCCCCTCCCTCAGCAAAAATCATACAGGCCTCGAGTAAGATGGCCTGGCCAGGATGTATCAAAGATTCTCATCGTCTTGCTCATGGATCATTCTGTCGTGTTAAAAGGGTCGTTCTGTCGTGTTCAAGGGGTCGTGCTGTCGTGTCAAAGGGTCGTACCTTTCGTGTTCGAGGGTCGTGCGGTCGTGTTCAAGGAGTCGCGCTGTCGTGTCAAGGGGTCGTACCTTTCGTGTTCGAAGGTCGTGCGGTCGTGTTCAAGGGGTCGTGCTGTCGTGTCGAAGGGTCGTACCTTTCCTGCTCGAAGGTCGTACCGTCGTGTTCAAGGGGTCGTGCTGTCGTGTCAAAGGGTCGTACCTTTCGTGCTCGAAGGTCGTACCGTCGCGTTCAAGGGATCATGCTTGTGTTAAAGGGTCATACCTTCCGTGTTCGAAGGTCGTGCTGTCGTGTTCAAGGGGTCATGATGTGTTAAAGGGTCGTACCTCTCATACTCGAAGGTCGTGCCGTGGTGTTCAAGGGGTCATGATGTGTTAAAGGGTCGTACCTCTCATACTCGAAGGTCGTCCCTTCGGTGTACAAGGGGTTAAAGATTCGGATGAAGAAAGAGGATCTATACATTATGGTCGGGGTGGCAGATCTGGCTCCCACAAGAATATAAATTTGAGAAATTGGAGTCAGTTGACTGTGTCTGTATATACTACTGAACGTATGAACTAGTTTTTGGTGCCAGTTTGTTGGTATCTGTATAGAATGCTTTAGTGTCAGTTTATTGGACTATATTCTGGGGAATGTATAGCCTGCCTCTTTATATCTGACAAATGAGCATCTGGGCTCAAGAATGTGTACAATGATCACTTTCACTGTGCTGTAATGGCCCGCCCAGCCTTGTGATGGTGGTGGTGCTGGAAATGTAGCGATAGTGGTGGTGTCGGAGGTGGCGGTGATATTGTAGTTAGGTTGGAGGTATCGGTGGAGCTTAGGCTGGAGGTATCGGTGAAGTTAGGCTGGAGGTGTAGGTGGTAATCACAGAGCCAGTGGTGCTAGGCTGATGGCAGTAAAGGCGAGTGTAAATATGGTAGTGCTTGTTGTTTCTGTTGTAGTTACTTCTGTTGTTGGATTCGCCAGGTCTCTAGCTGGCACGGGCCCTTGTCATGGTGACGGCTCGTGTCTCCTGGTGGCAGGTGTAGTGGCAGAGTTGGGTGGTAATGGTTGGGGTTGTGGTGCTGATGTTGGCGGTGATGGTAGGAGCGGTGATGGGCAGAGGTTAGTAGGGGTGGTGGTGGCGGTGATGGTAGGAGCGGTGATGGGCAGAGATTAGTAGGGGTGGTGGTGGCGGTGATGGTAGGAGCGGTGATGGGCAGAGATTAGTAGGGGTGGTGGTGGCGATGATGGTTGTGGTGGCAGTCGCGGTGATGGTAGTGATGGTAGTAGTGATGGTGTTGGTATTGATGGTTGGGGTGGTAGCGTTGACTGGTAGCAGTGATGGTGGAAGTGATGGTAGAGGTGGTAGCGTGGACTGTGGTAGAAGTGCTGGCCATGGAATGCGTATGGGACAGATGATACTAATGGCTTGTAGGCTAAAGGCAAGCAGACTACTACTTCCCGTCCCTCCCACCTTTATGAAAATCCTGCAGCACTCAGGAAGTCCGCCACGTCCACTGAACGGGACCACAAGTCAAAGGGTAGCGGTGTGTGTGTGTGTGTGTGTGTGTGTGTGTGTTTAGCAGCTTTGTTAAATTTGTTTTGGAAGAACAGGCAGAAGGTGAGGCATAGTCTAGACTGGAGCAAAATAAATGTTTGCAGAGGATGAAGAGATGCTTTTTTTTCTCGTCCAAATTTGGTGCCAGTTAAGCGTTATGATGGCATTTACTTTACATTGCTGATGTGCTACGTTATCAGTGTGAGGAGGGAATGTCATAAGAGAGTCCTATCTGATGCGTTTTTGTTCAGTGGGAGTGTTTGAACACCTTCATAGTGACTGGAGGGTGTGACCTGGATTCATGTCTGTCTGGGGTTAAACGATTGATTAAAGTCTTCAGCGGGGGCGAATGAATCCTGTCCTAGCAAGCTACTCTCCCAGTTCTGTAATGTAGCGCTGCATGTGTGTTGTTGCTACTGTGGTGAAAAGGAGATTGTGAGGGGAGTCTGCACGTTAGAGGACCTTCATGTTGTAGATGGCTTGAGGTAAAAGAGCGTCTAGTTGGCAGAGATTAAAGAGGGTTGGAAAAAGAAATGCTCCTCGGGAACTCCATTGTAGAGTTTAGGGGTTCTAAAGGTAAAGGCTTCCTCTGTAACTCAGGCATGGCGACCGGCCATGAAATTGGTTAGCCACTTTTTCTTAGTTTTGGAGAGTAACGCGAGATTTCTTGTGTAAACGTGTCAGGGTCAGTGTTAAATGCCTTGTTGATGCCTAATATCACTAGTATTGTGCGGGATGGGTGTTGTGGCTGGCTGAAGCTGTCAAGGCTGTGAGAGGTGATAAGAGTTCTGGAGGAGTGATTGGGTCTGAAGACATCTTGTGATGGGACACTTTGCAAGACGGGAGAGTCTCAGAGTTTGCATCCTGAGAAATGATGTGGTATCGGGGGCATGGAGAGGGGAGTAGGTCTGGATGGCTTAATGGCTGGTATGTTCGCAAGTTTCTAGATGTTGTGGATGTTGCCGTGTTGCCATGGCTGGTTGAACATGCAAGTTCTTGGGTTGCAATTGAGACAAAATGCCTTATATGAAAATTCAATTTGTAAGGACCTGTTATGCCGAGAGTTCTGTAAGGTTTTGATTGCAAACAATAAAAAGCGCTAACCACAAACGTAGAAATATAACCGTAATTTTTCCCAATAAGTTACACGCCTCATAACTCAAACAGAACCATTCACTATCACGAGGAATCAGAATGCAAACTCTCGATGGCACCATCAACATGAACCGGTGAAAGGCGAGCTACAAAGTGGCACTCCTTCCTGAACACGATAAACCGCGAGGCCTACGGCAGCAGCAGCCAACTCTTGCACACCTGTTAAAGAAGATCCACACATGCCACGATAATCCACCGGCCACTCATGAAGCATTTCCAACCCATCCAAGCGAGATCCCTTCTCCCACAGAACACAAACATCCTCACGAGACGCTATTCAAAGTTTAAAGAGACCAACCGACCTCGTGTTTCAAAAAGGAATCAGGGAATACGTCCTAAGGAACCATCCAGAAATACCACCACCAACCCTTCACTGCCCACGTATTCCCCATGTGTCGTAGAAGACGACTATGAGGGTCGGGAGCGGGCGGCTCGAAGAATCCTTCCATTCTCGTATTAATATCCAAAACAAAAGGAACAGAACAAAGAGCAAAGTGATGAAATTTCTCTCTAAGGTTCTCTCGTCTGTTCCTAACGCTACCTCGCTCCCACAAGAAATGGCGATCATGTCTGCAAGTGTCCCAGCGTTACAGAGGATTTTTTCCCAGGGACTCCTGCAGCGTCGGAGCAGCGCTACACTTAGTAACAGGGCACGGTGGACTCCTTTGAAGCCAGAAGTTCTCTCTAGAGACCGTAGTGTTTCATCCACCGATAATGATGCACCCTCACCAAGGATGACTTTGAACTAAGGGCAATCGAGAACACTCGAAGTACAGGAATATATATGTATATATATATATATATATATATATATATATACACACACACACACACACGTGTGTGCGCGCGCGCGCGCGTATTTGTGCTACCGGACTCCGCCTGCTTAAGGTTACCCCACCAGTGATAAGTCACCGTTGGTGAGGGGACATCACCAGTGGATGAAACAGAACAGTTTCCTCTTAGAACTTCTCCCTTCCATAGAGTCCATCCTGCTCATGTTACCAGGTGTCACTTTGAAGCTGGAGGTGCCCTTGGAAAACATAGCTGTTGGGGTAACACCACCAGGACAAACGTTTATGACTATGACAAGCATATGGAATGAGAAAGTAATCCACCCTTACCCTGCTACTGATTGCAGTGCAGCCATGAAACGACAGGAACGTCTGGGGAAGGGGTCTCTGTGGTTATGATCAAGATAAAAATGATATGTATAGACATGTTCGTTTGTGTGTCTACTTTTAAGATAATTTTTGACCTGGTCAGTTCAGATGTCGTGAGGCGAGGCCAAGTCCTCAAGAACCTCACTCATGAAATTTTCTGCTCAGGACGTGACTTTACGAAGAGTTCCCCTACCCACAACCAGGATCGCTTCCAGGGAAAGCAAGACGATGAAACACCAGGTTGCTTATCTTAAACCCCAAGCCACTTGACGACAGTATTCATATTCCTGCATGTAAATCCCCCCTCCCTCTGTATGTATCACTTCGCCTAGAACAGTCTGTACATCCAACTGTTAACGAAAAGGTTGATCTTCACCCCATTAAGTTTAACCTACGTGAACACCGACTCCAAAGTTTAATTACCGAATTATTCTGAAGACTTGATAGCTTTGCAGCCGACCACTGGATGGTTGAACTGCCTCAGACGTTCATGTATAGTTACTTGATGTGGATTTTGCCTACGCAGAGAGAAATCTTTTCTTTTCCTTACGGCTTTTTTTTTTTTTTTCTCGACCGTTCATCATACATTACTGGAAGCCAACCACATGGGCTTCAGGCAACGGGTGACTATTAGCCAAACTGCTCCGCATGGACCCCAGGGCGACCCCACATCCACGACCTTCACCACGACACCGAGCAAAGGTGCGACGTCCTGTCACGGTAGTAAATCACAAGCCTCGACCCACACTGAGGAGACGGAGCCACTCGAGAATGAGATGATACACATAGCGTCACCCTCAGCTCCCCATCCTCTCCCTTCCACGCCACGTAGCAGGGGTCGAGGGTATGATAAGATCTACAACAGTGGGATAATCAGGTTGTGGGGAGAGAGGATCTGTACAGCGAGTAGGGTGCGACGCAGAGGAGGATGTGAGTGCTGTCGGGCGGAGGGTGGCGGCCCATGGGCCGAGTACACAACCCAGGTCTACCAGAGGTGTATGACACCAAAAACACGCTTCCAGATAATCAGCCACATACATCGCACTCCCCACACCGTACACCTGTACACACTTTCACTCTTTTCAGTTTCAAACTATTCCTATCCTTGTCCTACATCTCTAACCACAGTATGACATAAAAAAAAAAAGGGAGGAGTGGCGATGGCCCGTGGGTGACGGTTGTGGCCCGTGGACTAGTTGGGGGGTGACGGTAGTCCGTGGGTTGGCAGGGGTGACGGTGGTCCGTGGGCTGGAGGAAGGGTGTTAGCGTCCAAAGAAAGAACGAGGAAAAACATTTTTACTCTTGTTTCTAATATAAGAATGATACGAGTAGACCCGTGCGTCTACGTTCTTTCTTTAGATATTTTTTTTTTCTCTTTAGGAATGGGAGTATATGTTTTACGAGTGTATGTGTGGATATTCATTATTGACGAGCAACGATGTATTGGGAATGGGTCGTTAGGGAGAGAAGCAACTGAATCGCTTACTTTTCCGAGACTAAAGAGACGCCCTCCACACTCCTGGGACGCACTCGTCACTCTCTCGGGGAGAGAGAGACGCAACAGCTAATGCCCAGCTACTAGACTACGAGACCGTCGTAAACTGTTGCTAGATATACAGAAGTCGCTGCCATCCAGACGCATATATTTCGCAAGCTCCGTGAACCAGATCAAAACATACGGAAGGTGCCGTAAGCCACACACGAATCCAAGGAAGTCATTGTAAACCCGATCCAAATTTACGAAAGTCGTTCTTTAAGCAGACTAAAAATAAACGGATGCCATTGGGAAAGAGTTCAGATATAAACCAGTCGCCACGAACCCGACCCACGCATACTGAGGTCGCTATGAACAGACCCAGGAATTGGGATGTGACCCGACCCAAATATACCAATGCATTTTAAATCAAGCCACCGATGCCGATGTAATGAGACAACCCTAATGCAATAATGTGACCAAACCGATATATAGGGTTGTGAATGTGACCCCACCCATATTTACCAGACCCGAAATGATGAGGCAAACCATGAACTAGGCTCGAAGCGAGTGACCATGAACCAGGCTCGAATGCACGAGTGACACCATGAACCAGGCTCGAGAGCACGAGACACCATGAACCAGGCACGAAAGCACGACTGACACCGTGAACCAGGCACGAAAGCACGACTGACACCGTGAACCAGGCTCGAAAACATCAGTGACATCATGAACCAGGCTCGAAAACATCAGTAGCACCATGAACCAGGCTCGAAAGCATCAGTGACACCATGAACCAGGCTCGAAAGCATCAGTGACACCATGAACCAGGCTCGAAAACATCAGTGACACCATGAACCAGGCTCGAAAGCATCAGTGACACCATGAACCAGGCTCGAAAACATCAGTGACACCGTGAACCAGGCTCGAAAACATCAGTGACACCATGAACCAGGCTCGAAAGCACGATAATGGCTCCGAATCAGATTCGAAACCATGAGAGTCGCCATGAATTAGGTCTTGAAAACCTGGGAGTCAGTACGGCATGAAAATAATTCTCTCTCCTCACTATACACACATAGCACACGTCCCTTCCTGCAGGCTACCCCCGGGTGTTACGACACACACCTCACTAGAGATGGTGTAGTTACTCAGGAAGTCACGTCGAAACAGTTCGGAACCAACTCGTACAACAGGAACGATCGCGCTGACAGCCGCACGATACAGCGGATGACGCTCCAAAGCGTCGGCTCATAACCATACAAATGAGACGTAAACTATTTACGACTCGAGTCTCATGACCAGAAAATGGAAATGGATCAAACGTTTACTCACCTCAGATTTACAATGACCCATAGGTAACGTGACGACCCGATATGCAATGGACTTCACCACCACGGCCGCCACTGTAAATCTATCGTGTCACTGAAGTTCTTCGCTTCGTTGTAGGGCGAATATATATATAGAACACCGGGAGAACTGGGCCGCGTAAACCACCCTACGGTATCGCAAACAATAAAAAAAAAAACTAGAGCCGGCCTTACTTACAGTGTTGACAGTAAGGAAAACGGATTCGAAATGCGGGCCTGACGCTGCTCACACGATGACTACAGTTTGGGTTGTGTCGTCATCCCACCGAAAAGTTGTCTTTTAAGTCAAGCTGGCGTGCGTGACTTACCGAAGCGTCTCTTTTATCTTCTTTTAATTGAGAAATATTCGTAATTCACAAATCTCATGACTAAGTTGTAAGCTTCAGCTTCTTTTCAGCTTGGGCTGGAGAACATCTTGCGTCTGCCAACCACCACTGCTGCTGCTGCACTCCAGGATCGCTCGTTTTGGGTCGTAAATTAGGAAGATGGTGTGGTGTGGTGTGTTGTGGTGGGTGGGTGAGGGAAGTAGCTATGAATCAACCTGAGTCAGTGGGAATATTTTGTGGATTGAGTTAAAAGGCTTTTGAGGATCACTTTTTGTCTGTCTTCTGGTCAACAGAGTTTATGATCTTTTAAAAGGAAACGTAAGCTGTTTGTGCAGTACCAAACTCCAGTGTTTAACTACCTATTTTGTAGTCTGCCTATTCGTGCAGTGTGGGGAGGGAGGTCTGGACTCTCTCGAACTTTCTCTGTCGTAGAAAAAAAAAAGGAGCTTGTTAAACTTTTGTACACTGTGAGCATTCACATTATCATCACCCGGACGATTCTGCTCGTCCAGTAATCTGGTACAAGAGAGATGCTTATGACAACTTGTCTAACAAGTTTAGTTTCTTGTTGTGGTTTCGGGTTGTTCTATCTCTTCTTTTGGAGAACTGTTCACACACAGTTTGTATGTGTGTGTGTGTGTGTGTGTGTGTGATAGATAGATGGGGCCCTAAGTCCACCTCTGTGATAGATAGATGGGGCCCTAAGTCCACCTCTGTGATAGATAGATGGGGCCCTAAGTCCACTTCTGTGATAGATAGATGGGGCCCTAAGTCCACCTCTGTGATAGATAGATGGGGCCCTAAGTCCACCTCTGTGATAGATAGATGGGGCCCTAAGCCCACCTCTGTAACCTACGTTATGTTCCCCTAAATTTGTGTCACCCACACTCAAGTTCGTCGAATCTCTTTAATGTCTTCCCTAAGCCAGAGGATGGGGGCTGGTAAATAAAATGGCACACCTAACTACCTTCTTAACTACATAACTACCTAACGGATGGAGTAGAAACCACCAAGGCGAGCGTATTGCGTGAGGGGCACTGACTGACATGGTCTTACCTGGATGTTGGAGTGGGGACGCGTCCCTCTACATGCAGGCAGACAGCCACCAAAAAAGCTTTATGTTATCATCTTGTTCGCTTCATTCGTTGCTGAGAATACATGTCATCTTGACTATAGTTGGGGAATCTCGAGATAAAATTAGCAAGTGCACAGTTCTGTTCTGCGTTCTTAGAGAACTTTTAAACATACAAGGTTTATTTTACTTTTAAATAAACTATAAATATTCCTTAACCCACATAGAAGTGTGATGTAAATATTGTAAACATGATAAAGAAGAAGGTTTGTAAAGGTAAATTTACGTTTCATTATTTACACACCCCCCTGCAGCCTCGACCGGCAGTAAGATGTGTAAATATGTTTTACAACACAGTTTCCTTACTTGTTAACCGTTAATTTTGTTTGAGCAGATCAAATATTTTATTTACATTCAGATTTAAACCAACTTCACAACGGATAACCAAAAAAAAAAAAATAAGTGATGAGACTGATTATAGCACACACACACACACACACACACACACACACACACACACACACACACCTTTCTTATCGGTAAAGTAATACACACGCAATGTTACAGATGTAGGCTGAGGGTCTCATGTATTCAGTACGTCACCTGCTGGGGCTATACACAGCTGGTCTATACATTCATACACACACATACACACACACACACACACACACACACACACACACACACACACACACACACACACATCTCAAAGGAGACAAAGCGTTGCTTGGTACGAGTCTACACAAGACTGCGTGGTGCTGCTCACAACACGATCACACGCCACGCTTAAAGCAAAGACACCTGGAGGCGTTACCAGCCCCTTAGCTGTGGGTCAGCCAGCACCTTGATCAAAAGGGACGCAGAAGAGAGAGAGAGAGAGAGAGAGAGAGAGAGAGAGAGAGAGAGAGAGAGAGAGAGAGAGAGAGAGAGAGAGAGAGAGAGAGAGAAGAGGAGGGTGTCTTGATATTCTAACAGGTGACATCAGCTGAGGAAATCAATAACTGGCAGTTACTCAGCTCACCCGAGACGAGGAGGGGGGGAGGAAGAGATGTAATCGCCCAGCAGAAGAGTTTGTTTGTCCAGGTGGTGGTACACGACTGCGAAGATCCAAAGGGTTGTTGAGGGGGGGTGGGGGACTAGAGAGAGAGAGAGAGAGAGAGAGAGAGAGAGAGAGAGAGAGAGAGAGAGAGAGAGAGAGAGAGAGAGAGAGAGATTAGGAACGGCGAGAGGCTGCAGGCCTCACTGGATGGGAGTTAAAGCAGAAAGACTCTCGTGAATTCAGGCGATGCTCTCTTTCCCTCTTCTTTCCTCTTATACTTGACTGCAGAATGGACTGCTCTCTCTCTCTCTCTCTCTCTCTCTCTCTCTCTTTCACTGTCCCTTATTTTAATTCACTCACTCGCTTTTCTTTTCTTTTTTCTATCTGTTTTTCTCCCTTAAAATCTTTCACTGACACATTAACGCACTGACTTTCCTTCACTCTCTCTCTCTCTCTCTCTCTCTCTCTCTCTCTCTCTCTCTCTCTCTCTCTCTCTCTCTCTCTCATCCCAACACCGCAGAAGTAACTGCAACACACTCCTTAGACACGGCGGAGAATAAAATGCTATATGGTGCAGGATTTGGATGATGTTAGTCTATTTTACATGGGCTCTCACGAGACTGCAGAGAGAAAAAAAAAATGTTCGATCGCAGAAAACTGATGAGGTCGCCAGCACAACATTCTGTCAGGGGATACAAGAAACAGGTTAGTCCCAAGTGGTAATCGAAGAGAAAGATGAGAGGACGCAAAAGAAGAAGATACCCCCGAAAAAAAAGAAAAGTATGAATGAAACTGATAAAGAAAATGGGAAATCAAAAAAGGAAATGGTCAGTATGGAGAGGAGAGAGAAGAATGAAGAAGAAAATCAGGATTGCTCACAAGAAATTAATGCAATTGCACGGTACAGATGAAGAGAAAGTTATCATGAATAAGGATATCTAAGAGTATCATTTACTTATGTAAACATAACCAAAGAGGAAGAAAAATGGAAATTGGTCCATTGAGAGCAGGAAGAAAAAAAGAAAAAATGACCCAGAGAGAATAAATAAGATGCCAAAAACAATCGGATCAAAGGAATGACTGAAAATGAGAATTTCAATCAGTTTGAAAAGAACGCCACCACTGATGGTGAAGTACGAGAACAGTCCACGAACTGGCAAAAGACTCAGCATAGCCCCAGGTGGAACCCCAGGTGGTATCCAGTAATGCTAATGATGAGACAGAACTCTGGATGACGGGAGCACCACGAACACACACACGCACACACACACACACACACACACACACACACACACACACACACACAATGGTACGCGTGTCGTTGAAGTACGTGGGAGGATCTAGACTTCTGCTGAGACAATAAGGGCCTGCAAGTTCGACTCCTCGCGTGATCAGAGTCACCGAAACATGAAGTGAGACACCTGTCTCACAATAGCCACATAAAGTGGAGGTCAGGACGGATCAGTACTTAAAAAATGTACGCAAATGGAATTGCTTATGTGCCAACGAACGAAACATGTATGAAAAGTAATGCAAAGAAACGATGCTGAATACTGTCTGTCTTGATTGTGCTAATGTATTTGACCGAGTAGATTTCACGATTCTACTGGGAGAGAGAGAGAGAGAGAGAGAGAGAGAGAGAGAGAGAGAGAGAGAGAGAGAGAGAGAGAGAGAGAGAGAGAGAGCAAAGTAGAACACGTGAGACTAGGATGATAAATTGAAGAATTTTTAACTAAAAGAAACAGTCAGAAAACTGCAGCAAATGGAAGTGGGCAGGACGAGGACGATATTTAGGAGTCTCAGGAAACAGTAGTACACTTAGGACTCTTCATGATGATATTACGTGATATCCGACATAAGACAAGACACAGATGAAACTGTATCGCGTTGCTTCAAAGACGACACCGGAGTGAGGATTGACAGACAGGCTTGGAAGAAGACAGAGAAGATATGCTAGACTTAAACCGAGTACATCAACCGACGGAACAAAATGGAATGGAACCCAGTCAGTGAAACTGTATCGCGTTGCTTCAAAGACGACACCAGAGTGAGGAATGACAGACAGGCTTGGAAGAAGACAGAGAAGATATGCTAGACTTGAGCCTAGTACACCAACCGACGGAACAAAATGGAATGGAACCCAGTCAAGACAGACAGTCGAACAATTAAGTTATGGAAAGATATACCAAAGTGACGGCTACACCTCGCAAAGGACGAACTGGGGAAAAAAAACAAATGAGAGAAGAGAACAGAGTTACAAGATTCAGGAGGAATATAGATGATGAACTAGAACCTAAAGACCTCAATGACAGAATCACATCCTAGAGTAAAGGTTTCAATGAGTAAAGTAATAATGAGACCTTCCGCCACAATGAGAAATAGAAAACTGATGAGGGAAAATGTTCAATATATTCATGAGAAGCAGACGTGGGTACAGATACACTATAGGACCGCCTTCTTACAGCAAAACCAACTGATTAGAGAGAAGTTCAGGCTCACTTCGAGGGTGAGGAGCACGTAAATTACCATGAGACACTTGAGGGAAGTCAAACTTTGTAGCTTGACAAAGAAGAAGAAGAGAAAGACATGATAACTAGCAACATATTGAGGGTATGAGAGACAGCGTGCTTGGACGACAATGCGTCTCAGCAGGGAAGAAACAGGATAATTAAGTCTGCAATACGTTCCTGGGATATCCCAAGACAATATCAGGCGAAGAAATTATACGAGAGCCCAACGAGAAAAATGGAAAGACGACTTAATATTCTGTTGAGTGAAATATGGCCTGCATGGAAATAAGTAACGGATCATTTCTCCAAAAAGAATCCTAAATAAATCGCGCAAAGCAGTTCCAGATGAAGCCTAAGATTGACAGTTATGCAGTAGATGTGACGGCGAAGAAAGACGGTGTTGTTCATCCAGCAAGGCATGCATACGGTAGGTGGGTGGGTGGGTGGGAGCTCTGTGCAAAATTTCTTCTCAGGCATATAAGTAGTCTCTCTCTCTCTCTCTCTCTCTCTCTCTCTCTCTCTCTCTCTCTCTCTCTCTCTCTCTCTCTGGAAATTGGGGAAGTCACCCCTGTATATTTCTGTGTGTGTGAATGTGTGTGTGTGTGTGTGTGTGTAAACAAAAATATTCTTTTGTGTGTGTGTCCGTGTGTCTGTCTGCCTATATGTTACACGGCCATGGTTCCACGTTCGAGTAACTGTCCTTTCAGAAGGCATCGTCCAGCATCTAACGAGGCAGCCTGTGTCGTCTCGTGCACGTACGTCCTCCTCTCCGTGCACGACTCCCATGTTCCCCTTTACGTGCGCACATCCCCTCCCTCCACCTCACCTTCCGCCTCCTGACCCGCCTCTTCCTCAGCCTAACACTCACATATGCATCGTTACTCAGTCACTGCTTCCCTCCCTTGCATGTGTTCAGATCATCCTAGTAGAAATCCATAGAAATCATCCCATCGTATTCCCTACCTAATCGCCACGTTTTCTCATGTTTATCGAAGCTTCTTCATTTTTCGTTTACTGCATCTGAAGGATGCAGAATTTAATAATCTCTCTTGTTAATCTGTTTTTTGCTTCACTGAGACACAGTTGCCACGTTTCACGACCCGAACATCGGAGACACGACGCAGGCTGCACTCCGGCCACAAGCAGGCTCCTCCGTATCTGTACAACGAATCATTTTCAGGCTTCATAACTTTCACGAAAGCGCCAGAAACTTAGCTTTCTCACACAGCTCTCCTCGGTACCTCAGCAACCAGTCGACCAACTTCAGCAAAGACGCCTCTTCGATACGTGAAATTCTCAGGCCTCCCCCAAGTTCTTGCTGTCTCGCCCCATCTTCAATATGGCTCAGAAATTCATCACTTTTCTTCCTTCTTTTTAGCCTTCGCTCTTAGAACTTCCTTTCTACACATGCGTCGAGATACCCCTCACAAGTCTCTGTTGTTCGTCCAATTACAAACCATTAATCACAGTAGTGTTTACATACAACATTCCCTCTCTAATCACACCCCCGTCCCATAACTACTCAACGTACCACTGGGATATGATACACGTCTCTCTCATCTCATCGTCAACCACTGTGCCATCTGTTCACTTGTCCCTATCCTCGCTGGAGAAAGGCTTATTTACTTCGAGCACAGTTCATTTCTTTCACATGCGATACACGCCTCTCTTGATACATAATTACTGAACGCACATTCGTTTACTTCTCTATAATTTTCCTGAATATGACACACGATCTAAAAGCCTGTACATCGTCACCTTCTTCATCTGTCAACTTCCTTCATCCCTCTCTTTGCCACTGATCATATGCTCTCAGCCCTTAATTTTCCTTCCCCTCGTCTCCCAGCATCAACAGGCTAATTCCATACATATATTACAATAATTTGCTTATCTCATCTCCTATATGTACAGAAATGATCCAAAACTCTTCACAGACCTCATTCACATCTGCATATTATACATTCATATTCATTAAGCCTCTTAAACAAAGTTCTGATTATACTTTATATATCTTTTCATTCATGAGCGAATCATCAAAAGGATACTTTCCACATGGTTCTTCTTCATGTCTCACTGACCAAGAGCTACACGCTGGACATACTGCATAAGTTAAACTCATAATTTTCCAAGTGGAACTTTACTTCATTCCAGTGTTCACTGTTCATATCTTTCCGTTCCTCTGTCCACTGTTCTATGGACGAATAGTACCTTATGCATATTTCCAGCACCATACCATGAGTATGTGTGTACTAGTTCATTCCCCAGTTAGGTTTGTAGTGATTCACGGACAACTGTCTATGTAGAGTGAAAGAAGAGGAAAAAAAGTATGTTCCTGGTTTTGACCGATGGTTATCTAAATCTGGTGAAGCGTAATGAATCGCTTGCCTCCACAACATCTTGGCAGTTGGCAACCATGACTGTAGTGAAGCCTCATATATGTTGGTTCGGATCAAGGTTCGAATAATCCACTGGCTGATGCGAGATATTTTTAAAATAAAGCCTCTTTAAGTGAACTCAAAATTTGTAGGTAGACATATGGAAAAAATAAGATATATCTGGATTTTTTTCTCCCCTCTATCTTAGGAAATTCAATGACGTGCGTGTGTGTGTGTGTGTGTGTGTGTGTGTGTGTGTGTGTGTGTGTGGAAGCACATCTCAGAGATACCAGCTGGTCGCATCATGGAAGGAAGCGTCCGCTGGAATACTCGCCTCTCCCGAGATCTCTTCACCGTATCCAGGAACACACTTTTCTCCCTCATTGTACATGTCCGACAGGTGGCTCTCCTTAAAGCCCACCTCACATCCACAACCCTCCTGCACACAGAGGTGTTCTCCCCTTTTCTCTTTATTTTCATCTCAAAACCTGCCTTTATGTCGTCCTTCATGACCGTCCTCTGGGCTTCCCTCCGTTTGAGATACGCTGATGATGACGCGATGTTAAGTTCCCCGTCTACGACCTTTAACCCGACAGTTACGACCCTTGGGTACGACGGTGTGACCCTTGGTTGTGATGGCGTGGCGTTGTGCCAGACCCTTCAGGGTCAGGTCAAAAGTCACATTATCATACCCATGGACCGTACCGTCGTGCTTAAGGGTCGTAACGTCGTGCTTAAGGGTCGTACCGTCGTGCTTAAGGGTCGTACCGTCGTGCTTAAGGGTCGTACCGTCGTGCTTAAGGGTCGTAACGTCGTGCTTAAGGCTTGCACCTTCCTGGTCATGAGGTTGAGACCATCTGTTAGTTACTACCCCAGCTATCAACTTTACAACTACAACAGCAACCATCTTCAGTAAACACAACAGTAACCTTGGTCGGATTTAGGCACTTTCCACTATACAAGACTGACGTCACCAACACACACACACACACACACACACACACACACACACACACACACACACACACACACACACACACACACAAACACATAAAAAAAAACACAGATATGTCTGCACCTTCTATACATCTATACTTCATCACAGTCATCTCTTGCTACACTAACGAAGCATCTTTTCTCACATTTTCCTCTTCATTGACACTTTTCAGGCCTTTCAGCCATACAGTTAGACGCTACCCTCCACTACCCCAAATTCATTCTACTTTCGCCACTTTTCTCGTAAAATTTTAACCCGACACACTGGATTATTTCTGCCTCTACCTCGGATAAAGTGTAACATATTCATCCTTCCCTTTATGAGGTGAACGCTTATATGTACAGTGACTCACACAGGGTCTAAAAAAAGATTCATCCATCCTGGGCTCAGAAAGGCCTGGACGAGATATTAGCCCTTCATTCTATTTACCGTATAAGGACTGCATGCTATTCACAATGACTATAAAAAGAAGAAAAAAAGAGAAAATCAAATATTTCGCCCCGTAGAAAACCGTCGTATCACATATCTAATTCAATCTGGTTTCCATTTTTCATCGAGTCTGATTCTATCTAGGAAGGAGGATCCTAGTGGCACACCACACCATCAACGAGTTAAGTTAATGTCTAACATGACGCTGCTTCTGTCGTCTATGATCCTCCGTTATTCAAAAGCCTGACCATCACAACAGAAGGATGGGAGCTGTTGAGATATGAGAATGCCAAGCATGATCATGCCACTCCAATCCAGTCGTCCTGCAGCAAAAATGGGAGTCTGTTCTTTTAAACACACACACACACACACACGTATGTCCCGGGAAAGTCAGTGGACCCATCTTTTTTACCAGAGACTGGAAAATTCATGAGGACGAGCGGCCATCATTTAAGGGTTTCAGTTTCTTACAACTACCACACGCTGCGTTTGACAAGTCATCACAGGCAGAGATAGGTTGAAAAGCCCACATACTTCACGACTCGTCTCGTATCATTTCCTTTTTTTTTCGACTCGTCTCGTATTTTTTCTATTCTTTTTTCCTCCCCTCTGTCATAGTTTTCGAGATGAAATAAGCAAGAGGGAAAAAAATCTCACTGTAAGATGACGGAAGTTTTTAACTGCGTATTCATAACGATACAACTTCTCGAATTAAAAACTTCTTGACATCCTCCGTTAAACACACCAATATATAAACGGCATATATTTATAAGCTGTCTCAAGGGATTTACATGGAGAATGAGTGGAGATTTAACAAGGTAAAACTTTACAGACAATCTGGAAGAGATTATGGGACGAAATAATATGATAATTGTTCACACACACACACACACACACACACAGTTGTGGATAAGCGAAAATTATTTTCAACACGGAGATGTTTAGCTGAGAAATTACTGGCAGTCAAAAATCCAGTCGAGCGTTTCACAGAAGAGCGAGAGAGAAATAATGAATGCAGCTAGAGAGAGAGAGAGAGAGAGAGAGAGAGAGAGAGAGAGAGAGAGAGAGAGAGAGAGAGAGAGAGAGAGAGAGAGAGAGAGAGAGAGAAGCGGAGGGAGAGAGCTAAACTAAGAGTAATGTTCACTCTTCCCGATGGATTAGTTGAGTCAAGAACAAAGTCTAGAGACAACTCCAGGCAAACCACACCGTGTGCCAGACATGACGCTGGAGGACGTCCAGACCAGACTCACCTGAGAGTTAAACTCACATATGATAATCCTCGAGAGGACACACACACACACACACACACACACACACACACACACACACACACACACACACACACACACACAGTAGCGATGAAGGAAAGAAAGAGAGAGGAGAAAGAGAAAGAGGAGACTCAGCTCTCCTAGTTAAGACAAAAAATCTGGAGTTCTCTAAGAGACACTTGTAAAGCACATGATGGGGAAAACATATACATCTAAAGACTAATGGTTTTGGACTATATACACGTCGTCAAAAAATACCTGACGAGCCATAATGATATCATAATGGCGGTAAAGACGACGGTGTGTGGATGATGCAGAAAGTATCAGCCAGGCTCACTGAGAGGACGGGGGGAACCAGAGCGAAATCCCCGGAGCCCCTGGCCTTTGACGAGTACGGATGAGGTCAAATGAAGTTCAAAAAATATCAGTACAGTGACAAAACAACAGAAAAAAAAAACTTAGAATATTGACAGATATAATTCTTTTGTGTATTTTCTTCGCAAGGGTTCCTACGCCCGCTCACCGGGGCGGCCCTGAGGGGGCCATAGTGTGCCAATCCTAGCCCTCAGGGACGGCGTCAGCTCTCGTCGGCCCTGACGACAAAGGCCACTTTGGAAAGGCTCTCCTAATGAGGGGGTGAGGGGGGGAAGAGACTCCGTCCTCTGGTACTAAAGATCCTTGTGAGGGGAAAAATACAACGATAAAAAGAAAATGGAGACACAAATCCCTTGAGTGTTTTCCCGGAAAACTACATGTATCGTCAAGTGACATAGAGCACGGTGGGACCAAAAGTTACAGATGCGTCATCACTTGTCATCAGGTCACCACAGAGAACAGGGACGTTGAGGGACCAATAGACCACGTTAGATACATGCTGAGTGATTCTGACAACATCAGCAGTGGAGCAGAGACTCGCATACATAATGGAGATTTTAGAACATTAGCCACGCTAATCCACTATGAGAAAGCGATCTTGGAATGCTCGATTAAGAAGATGTGGTGAGAGGAAATAATACTAACAAGAAGCCTTATGGTTGCAGCAGCTACAATGGGAGATAAATAGGAGATTCAGGATCTTGTTTAGGAGCTTAGACTGATATGAAGAACATCACAGTTGGAGTACAGAACAATGTGATAGGAAATTCTGTCACTTTTACAGAATACAAACTATGAACTGTACCAGAGTGTAAGGAATGAGTAATATGATAAGTAAGGAAAAAAATTCAATAAGTTAAACATTGTGAAACTGATAATGAGAATCCAGACCCTTTCATAGATTCATCACGAGCAGATCTTCCAGTGACAGATGAAACAATAGGGCTTGAAGGGAAAGGTACAGTTGACGAAGAGAGGATGTTTCTGAGGAGTTTAATAATGTGTTTCAAAGTGTATTCACACCTAAGGGCAGGTCACTCCAGAGCTCCCAAACTGGGATGGAGAACAGACAGTGGAGCAACTGAGATATAGAAAGACCCATGGGACGTCATCCACATAACGTACCAAACCTAAACAGGAATTCACTAGTACGTAATCAAGCCTCGTGTATAAGCAAGACAAACACCGTTTGGGATGTAGTTTTGGAATTCACAGGGAGAAGGTGTGGAAGAAAGGAAATGGCATGATATGAGAAACAGGATACTTAACTACAGGTCAATATCATCAAAAGTATATTTCATAAACTAACAGAAAGATTAATTACGAAGAACAGAAATAAATAGTTCGAAAGAAAATCAAAACAAACTTGATTAAAGGTAGTAAAGTTTTCAAATTGATGTCTTGTATTGCTGCTCCTCTGGATGTTAGTGTCATCAGGGATGGTTGTGTGCACCGCGTTTATGAGGTGCTATAAGGCAAATGATGGTATTCTCACTTAAGACTGGTAAAGATGGAGGAGTTCCAGACATAAAAATAAGTGGAAGGTTCCTCCGATGTTTGAGCGATCATCTGATGGTTAAGGAATAGCGGACCCACATCAGAGGTGCAGTTCCAAGACTGAGTAAAACAACAGATTCCAGCAAGGGTAAGTCACAGGGTCACTATTATTCCCTATCTTTGTTTTGAACTTCCTTGAGGATCTTGAAACACAGATGAATATTTCTTGACCAGGGTATTGTGTTAGACTAATGAGTGGAAAAAGAGATATTTGAGATTGTTAAAAATTAACAACGGAGTCAGACTGGCTTTTGCATAGGTCGACTGTTTAGCTGTTGAAATCCTCTCTCTCTCTCTCTCTCTCTCTCTCTCTCTCTCTCTCTGAAACTGTGCAAAGGGATACAGACGGGACACAGCAAAGTCTTCCTCTGTCAACGAACGGGAAACGTCGCATTACAGGAGTCTTTCCTTATAAAGAGTCGTGAGGTTTGACGCAATGCTGTTCGTCATCGAAAGGCTACACATTTAGACCCCTATCATGAAGGAGGCAAACCTTACTTACATCTGTCACTGTCAGAACGTTCACCCACGTAACCAAATTTATGATAGGCATCACCAGTTTGATGTCCCTCACTTAAAAGAGACATGAGGAGATGATAAGGAGTTCAGCGACGGACGACGACAACATCTTCTATCTGACACAGGAGACTTACGGCGAAGGGACAGGAGTTAGAGCCTTAGACCTCCTCACTCATCAAGAGACAGAAGCACAAGACCTGCCCATATTAGCGGACAGGAAGACACGGTCTGCCCTCACTAAGAACCGGGAGGACGAGACATTCCTAAATGAGAAGAAAGGTCGACTACAGCAGCCCACATTAGGAGACGGGAGGACAAGACCTGCCCACATCAGAGTCAATACGACAAGACCTGTCTACATTAGGAGACAGGAGGACAAGGCCTGCCCATATTAACTGACAGGAGGACAAGGCCTGCCCATATTAACTGACAGGAGGACAAGACGTGTCCACGTTACAAGACAGGAGGACTAAACCTGTCAACAGGAGAGGACAAAAGGGGAAAATGGGCCTTGATTCCAACTTCCTAAACTCCTCAATGGTCTCAGCGACATGAGAGCCGAGAAATTTTTCAGAATTGGGAGGAGCCGTCAAATCTGACGACGCAACAAGAAAGTAAAACAAACAATAGCCAGGAGAGATGTGAGGCACTTCTTATGGAGCAGTAAGACAGCAGAGAAGGAGGAGGAGGAGGAGGAGATAACCAGAGAGGATGGTACTGCAGTGTCTCGGAGGCCAATGCTATAAACTTGTCCAGCAGAAATAAGAGATTAAGAGACAGTGTCTCTACATGTGTAGCAGCACTTCCTCACCGTAGGAACAAAAGGGCAATTACACACACACACACACACACACACACACACACATACACACACACGCACACACACACACACACACACACACACACACACACACACACACACACACACACGTACAGCTGACCATAATAGCCAAGTTTTTCTTCCCAAACCATCATTTTCCTCCCCCGTCTCCTCAGGTCTCACTCACCGGCACTTGGCCACCATCAATCTCTTCTCCCATTACCTCATCCAATCCTCCATAATCAGTCCAGCCCAATCCAGTCCCTTCATTTTCCTGCACATCATCTCTCCCGTTCTTTCCTATTCATCTATCTTCATCCCTCACGGGAGGATGCGCTCCCTTGCACACCGCTGCCACAAACAACTCTCTCACTCTTTCGAGCACTTTTCGTCTCTCTCTCTCTCTCTCTCTCTCTCTCTCTCTCTCTCTCTCTCTCTCTCTCTCTCTCTCTCTCTCTCTCTCTCTCTCTCTCTCTCTCTCTCTATGCTGTATCAGTCAGAATCTCCCCATCCCCTCCCCATCACCTCCCTTCGAGGTGACCCCCCCTTTGGCTCACTGGTCATATGTAACTCGGAGGGGGTTCTCTTCAAGCGAACACCCCCCCAGTCCACACGCCACCGAAAAAGGTTCACTACCAACGTGCTCTACCCTTGCTCGCCTAGTATTACCCCTTCCTGCTGGCTCTAATCAACCGAGATGGCGTGCCATTAGAGACCAGACCAACCATGAACTAAGACATTAATAGTGATTCTAAGAAATGTTGAGGTTTTGGCATAAATTATCTGCCAAACATTTTTGAGTCATCTTCCTCAAACACAATATTGGGGCTTGATAGTATTGTCAATATATATATATATATATATATATATATATATATATATATATATATATATATATATATATATATATATATATATATATATATATATATACAAAACAGTCAGAGGAAAATGTAATGGGATGTAACGTTATGAATACAACTTTTCCCATAACTTCAGATGTAACTTTTCATACAACTTTTCACCGCTAATATACCTTGGAGGAAGACAACATAAATAGAATGAAATGGGCCTGGGAAACCCCTTATCAAGACCTTCCCTCATTAGGAACGATGGTTTTTTTTTCCCAGAGACCAGAGACAGGACGATAGATCTTACAAGAATAAGTAGAAAATGGGCTTAGGTTATAATCATAGTACGTGGATACAACCCAGGCTCAACGAAAGATGTGATTTTTAGATTATAATTTTTTTGGGGACGCAGGCGGTCTTAAGGAACCAGTCCTTGTATTGAAATCTGCCATCACGTCACCAGGAATATATCTGGTTCTTACTGCCTCCACGTTATCTGACCTCCTCTGCTGAAGAAGGCCTGTGCTCTACATACCATAGCCGAGTACTTACAATCAACTTCTGGGCTTCTAACCACAGCTCTGTTGTCATCCATGAGGATATATCACCTTCGCTAAACCAGTGCTGGTAAACCTATTCTAAGTGGTAAGAGGTTCCAGAGTGTATATACAAAGCAGGTATCTATGATCAACATATGATTCGAGCCTACACCGTCATGGTCTCTTCATGTATATTGGAAACATGGAGTATGTGTTAACGATTTACCTATGAGCAAGGAGGAATCGAACCCAGCCAGTCCTACTGCGTTGTGGGACGGTACGCCAATCAGCGGGCCCTCGAAATGATAAAAGCTTTCCATCTCAGGCCAACAAATGGTCTATCAGATCTATCGCATCACATGACCTGGGAGGCCAGGGAAGCCCTGCTCCCGCGCACGTCGTAGCCAGCATGAAAGCAACCCTCCGACACTACACAGGTAAAGTTCACCTATGAATACTCAAAAATGGGTATGTTTGAAGGAATAGTGGTTCCAACAATGTTGTATGGTTTCGAGGCGTGGACTATGGATAGAGTTGTGCGCAGGAGGATGGATGTGCTGGAAATGAGATGTTTGATGACTCGATGATCGTAGTGTGAGGGGATGCTTGTAGTGCTGACGGTTCCTTTGAGAGGGATGTGAGTAACGCCGCTGCCGGGATCACCGTCATCAAGCCTAAACCCACAAAAGCACGAAGGAAGGCACGAACCCTATTGAACACAAAGGTACGAAACTTTAACACGACGGTACGATCCTTCAGCACAACGGTACGATCCTTCAGCACAACGGTACGATCCTTCAGCACAACGGTACGATCCTTCAGCACAACGGCACGATCTTGAGCACAACGGCACGATCCTCAGCACAACGGTACGATCCTTCAGCACAACGGCACGATCTTCAGCACAACGGCACGATCCTTGAACATAACGGTATAAGCAAGACTCTTACAAACAAGGTTACGCCCCTTACGTGTGATGACATAACCATTAACCTGACTCTTTAGGGTCAAGTCAAATGTCTCACCATTATATATTAGAATCGTACCGTCACTTTCAAGAGCCATACCATCCTGCTAAAATGGCAGTACCGTCGTGCTCGAGAGCCGTACTGTCGTGCTTGAGAGCCGTACTGTCGTGCTTGAGAGCCGCACCGTCGTGCTCGAGAGCCGTACCGTCGTGCTCAAGAGCCGTACCGTCGTGCTAAAGAGCCGTACCGTCCTGCTAAATGGCCGTACCGTCGTGCTCAAGAGCCGTACCGTTGTGCTCAAGAGCCGTACCGTCGTGCGCGTGAGTTTAAGGTGTACATACACTTCTGCTGAAAGACATCAAAGCTTGAGCTATCACCTTGCTGAAGGAAGCAATGCAATTTCTGCTGGTCCATATTTAGCTTCATTTTGATTGAGTTTGAAGACCTGATACCAAAAGAATATCCAAGTCTGAGAACATGAACTCTCTTGTTTTCGGAGGAGAAAGTCTAGAAGGACTGAACGTATTGATAAATGTTCGAAACAATTCCAATTCGTCCCTTTTTACATAGATGAACAAGTGGCTGCATCTCAGATGAATTGCCTCGGGGGGAAAGATAAAGTTCACCTGTAGAGATGCAACCAAAGTTTTCGATCAAGTTTGAGCATAACTCATACTAATACTCGAACGTATGAAGTTACTGCCAGACGTATCTGTTAAGTTATAATACACCTTCCATTCTAACCTGTAAAGTTAGTATCAGAGGTGTATCTGCAAAGTTATAATATAACTCAAACTCAAACTTATGAAGTTAGTATCAGTAAAGGTATAACATAACTCAAACTCAAACTTATGAAGTTAGTATCTCAGATATCTGTATAGTCATGAGATACTAGACACCTAAACCTGCAAAGTCACAATTAGAGTCATGTAGAATCATGACGTAATCGCCTCTCAAACCTGTGATGTTACCATCCTTTGAAGTCATACTCGTCACTCAAGCCTTGAAAGCTACCGTCAAAAGTGATCCACAAAGCTAAGGGATACCTGTCACTCAAGAGGTATGAGACGGTGCTGGAGGCACCGTAGCAGCAGCCAGCGTCGGAAGGCTGCTAGGTAGGGTCTGTCCTTGGTACGGTGCAACACTCCTGCGTTAGCTGGGCAACGACTCCCTGGCCTCAGTTGGACGACGTCAGTTCTGCTTCAGCTGGACGATGGTAATTTGGCCTCAGCTGTTACGAAGGCAGTCATGCCTCAGCTAGCTGGACGACAACAGTCCTGCCTTCGCTGGACGACGACATTATTTTATCTAGTTTTATAGTTTTTTTCGTCATGGACATTGGATGGTGGGTCAGTGTAACCTGCTCTTAAAGCGGACAAAAAAAAATTTAATGAAATATATTCAGGTTTGTCTCTTGAAGGACAGTCGAAATATATTCAGGTTTCTTTCTTGAAGGACAGTCGATATAGGCCCATGGAAGGACGTGTTGAACATTTGATGAAGGGCTAGGGTAAACCTGTGCTGGAAGGTCAGGATGGGCCTTCCAAATCTCAAGGGGGTCGTATTTGCATTGATCAAGGCTCGTACCTTAATGCTCAGAGGGATCAAATCCATTTATCCTTCGTGCATTTATTAATCACATCTTACCCAGGGTTACAAATTATCCATTATCGCAAATTATCAAATTATTCCTTCAGTCACATTGAGTATTACTCACCATTTATCCCCTCCCCCCCATACAAGGTGTTCCATCCACACCACCATCTCCCTAGTAAATGGTCATGACGACAATGAATCACACGTCGGTTCTCATTCCCTCCGTATCCATCCTTGTCTCTTATTCCAACACCATCATTAATAAACCCTCGAGACCTGAGCAGCACTTCGAACACAGACATTTTTTTTTCTCCCACGATCTGCGTGAACTGGAAGAACTCTCTTCCTAAGAAACGTATATCAATCCGTTTTCCAAGACGTTTTGTCTCAATGAAAGAAAATCAGAGTAACCAAAAATTTTCGTCTGAAAACTAAAGAGGATGAAGTGCATAACAGATCGCAGGTTATAGCTCGGTAACAACTGAACTAACACAGAAAAATAACAACAGATACATGCATGTAAAACGACGACTGAGGAATCTATTGATAATGATAATAAGCAGAATTAGAATAGCAAAGGAGAAAGAGACGGTAATTATAAGTAATCTAACCTGAAGAGACGGTAATTATAAGTAATCTAACCTAAAGAGACGGTAATTATAAGTAATCTAACCTGAAGAGACGGTAATTATAAGTAATGTAACCTAAAGAGACGGTAATTATAAGTAATCTAACCTAAAGAGACGGTAATTATAAGTAATGTAACCTTAAGAGACGGTAATTATAAGTAATCTAACCTAAAGAGACGGTAATTATAAGTAATCTAACCTAAAGAGACGGTAATTATAAGTAATCTAACCTAAAGAGACGGTAATTATAAGTAATCTAACCTAAAGAGACGGTAATGATAAGTAATCTAACCTAAAGAGACGGTAATTATAAGTAATCTAACCTAAAGAGACGGCAATTATAAGTAATCTAACCTAAAGAGACGGTAATTATAAGTAATCTAGCCTAAAGAGACGGTAATTATAAGTAATCTAACCTAAAGAGACGGTAATTATAAGTAATCTAACCTAAAGAGACGGTAATTATAAGTAATCTAACCTAAAGAGACTTTAATTATAAGTAATCTAACCTAAAGAGACGGTAATTATAAGTAATCTAACCTGAAGAGACGGTAATTATACGTAATCTAACCTAAAGAGACGGTAATTATACGTAATCTAACCTAAAGAGACGGTAATTATAAGTAATCTAACCTAAAGAGACGGTAATTATACGTAATCTAACCTAAAGAGACGGTAATTATAAGTAATCTAACCTAAAGAGACGGTAATTATAAGTAATGTAACCTAAAGAGACGGTAATTATAAGTAATCTAACCTAAAGAGACGGTAATTATAAGTAATCTAACCTAAAGAGACGGTAATTATAAGTAATCTAACCTAAAGAGACGGTAATTATAAGTAATGTAACCTAAAGAGACGGTAATTATAAGTAATCTAACCTAAAGAGACGGTAATTATAAGTAATCTAACCTAAAGAGACGGTAATTATAAGTAATCTAACCTAAAGAGACGGTAATTATAAGTAATCTAACCTTACCAGATCGAGGTCCATGACAAACTTAATCTTATACCATACGCTTACTGATGACCTTTGACCTGAGAAGTCCTGGATGACTCGTAATACGAATAGGACCTTGGAGTAGTCTCACGTCCTATGGTACAGAAGAACAGTGAGAGAAGCAGGTAAAGAGACACAGTTCACCACACGTCCAACTGAGAACACAGCAAACACACAGTCAGATGGAAAACGATAAACACAGAGATATAAAAACTTCCACCTCCCAAGTCTTGTGCAACTTAGATATACATGTAAGCTTACGTGCATATATGCATACATATAATCATACGTGCACAATTGTAAGCACATGAATACATGCAACTATAGACACTTACATACACACTCAGGCACATAAACATACTGTGGTGTGTGTGTGTGTGTGTGTGTGTGTGTGTGTGTGTGTGTGTGTGACCATTATATGTGAATATTATTTGTATCGCCAAGGAAAGAGTTTACACTCATGCTATCAAGTCTCCCCCTTTACAAATACACACACACACACACACACACACACACACACACACACACACACACACACATACACAGATCAGGGTAGGGTATCCATACGGAAGAATTACTGAGGATGACACAGAAAAACGCGAAGGAACAACATTGAGTTCAAAGGTATTTCCATGGTGGATGACCCTATAGCCCCAACGCCAGTAAGATAAGATAGGCCTTTGAAAGCAATGAAGCAGATGGAAGAGACATAACCAGGTTCATAAAAGTTCCTGGCCCATATATGGCAAACGGCCCAGTTGAAATCTCTCTTTACGTGCTGAAAAAGAGTCCAGATACCTCAACAAGCAGCTTGAGATGCTCATTACACTGACAGAGCGAGGAGTAGTGCCAAGGGAATGGAAGAAATCAAGCGTTTTGCCTGCCTTTAAGAAGGGATAGCGATAAATTGCACAAGATTACCAGACCAGACCCCATAACAGGTGTGGTCCTTGGAAACACTGAGAAAAGAGAATCAGAAAGCAAAGATATGACTGCCTGCGAAAGAGAAAGTAACCGAACGAGCGAGAGCGTGGCTTCAAGGGAAGGAGGTCGTGTGTATCTTGTGACATGGGTAAACTCCGATCTAGACAAAGGACACCCATGACCAGACTGTGCGTTTCCGGACTGCCAGAAGCATTGGACACTACCTAAGAGGAGCTTGCTATAGAGGATGGGTCTCCAAGCAGAAATAAGGGAGAGAATCTTTAACTAGAGAGATTAATTTCGTGAAAGAGGGGGCAAAAAAAAAAGGATACAAGGCAAAGGAACATTCTTGAAATGGACGGAAGTTCATGAATAGGGTATCACAGGGGCCATAGCTCCTCTCAGAATAATAAACTGCGACAAGGTCTGGACTTATACCTAAATGAATGATGGCATTCAACCAGAGTAGATTCAAAGTAATAAGGCTAAGGTACAGCGAAAGAAGGTCTCCACTATGTATCCTATCCAGCAAGAAGTAAGCTAAGGGTGCCTGTGCGAAAGAGCGGACTTGGGAGTCAACACCGTGCCAAACTGTCACCACACCTTCATATCAGGAGAGTTATATAGAGGTCAATTTGCCTGCTGGAAAATACTAAAAACAGCGTTTGTGTCCATGGATAAATTAATCCCAACGGAGTTACATCAGACTAACACTATACTACGCTGCTCAAGTCTGGTAACCGACTACGCTTCTCGAGTCTGGTCACCGCACTTAAAGACGCACAAAGATTCAATTGAGAATCTCAAGAAAAGCAACAAAACTGGAGCCTAAAATAAGGGAGCTATGGTACAAAGAGAAGCTGATCGTTGACTTGCCCATCATGGAGGAGAGAAGAGAAAGGAGTGACCTTGGTCACTGTCTTCAAGACTCAAAATTAGTTGGACAACGTCGACAGCGATTCGTTCCTCCTGAGACACAGACACAACACACACACACACACACACACACACACACACACACACACACACACACACACACACACACATACTCAAGCCAGCACGTCTAAACGGCCTTTTTCTCTACATTACATGTGGAAATGGCTCTTAAAGCTCCTTATTCCTCACGTGCGTCGTGACAAGTGAGGGTGGGAGGCCTTTGATTCTCACGCACTCAAAGCCCTCTGCTCACAACTCACCTTTTCAGCTACAGCTGCACGCGCTACTCAAGTTTTGTAATTAGATTGCGTTAATTGCTTCCTCCAGCTAGCTCTATGCCGCTGGTGAAGTTGGACCATTCATCGCAAGAATTGTTTTGGATGTAAGTCATAGGGCACGACGAAGGGAATGACACGTAGAAGAAAAAAAAAAAGGTTTACTACACACACACACACACACACACACACACACACACACACACACAAAGACAAAGGCACCAGCAAGCATACACAAAGAAAAATAAGCAGACTTCCCAACACCAAGAGTCCGCTTCTTCCTGACCCACAGAACCAATGATCAAATAGTAAGTGGAAGGTCTTAAATATTCATCCTCCCACTTTGCCCTACCGTGGCTGTCTCTTTATGGAGTGACGACCTTGACCCGTAGGAGTCCTTGTGCCTGTTTTGTTCCAATCGGGTAATGCAAGCCTCCAGCCTGACCTATGACCCTCCGCGGTTGCCCATTCCTGATCTGGTGATGGAAGTCAATATCATGCATGACCTTTCGTGAACCCTCCACCTCCATCGCCCTTGGCCACCTTGACCTAATCTCGTCACGGAAGCCCCTACCCTCCTGACCTTCTCCGACCCGACACGACTACCTTGCCGTAACCTTGTTACGGAAGCCTATAGACCCTGACCTTCCCTTGCCTTCTCCCACGCTGCCCTGACCTGATCTGGTTATAGAAGTCGTGAGTGAACGCTAACTTCACTATACGACCCCGTATAATTTCCCACTCGTACCCTTAAGGCCCGGATTAAACCCTCCGTATGATCCTGTTGCTGCCTCGCTAGGGGTCGTGTTTTGGCCCCCGGTGTGTGCTCCCGCGCTGAGCCATCTCTCGATCTTTGTTTTCTCTATTTTCTGCCGAACTCTCGCGTCCTGTGTTCTCTTCTCCTGAAGTCACTCACATCCCGTCTTCGTGTGGTCGTAACTTCTCTTTGGTGCCCCGTCGTGACTCTTATCTCGATCCCTAGTGAACCATCACTGTGTGTCCAGGTCATGACCTATATTGCCTCCGTCTTGACCCAGTCTGGGTTTTTTTTATCTGCGAGTCATAATTCAGAAGCTGACTTGGCCTATTTCTTCTTCATCTAACTCTATCTACGCCTGGGCGAGGTTGACCCTCCTGGGAACAATAACTTCCTCATGTTTATTTCCCAGGATGGCTCTCTTAAACTGTCATCGTATAGCTTTCATTTGCCAGAATGAAAGCTATAAACATGAGGAGCCTGTTGTGAGGGCTAGACGAAGCGAGGGGTGAGGAGAGGAAAGGCAGAATAGGAGGAGAAGAAAGACCACAAAGTCGGTCTCGTAATTCATCTCAGTTGCATTACCATCAAGAAATCAATTACAAAAACATAAAATGGCAATTTCTGATGGTTGGAAACGGGGCAGTGACTGCCAATGCCCAGTCACACATCACACTAAAACCCGAATGATATTCTTACACACTCACGCACATATCTATTCACACAGGCTAGCCCGGGCTCCCGCGGCAGACGCCGAAGAAGGAGGGCGGGTGAAGGGCGTTCCCCTGAGGCACTGCTCGATCAGAAAAGGTTCTGGGGGCCGGGGCTGGACGAGGTCATACCAACGCTCTTTACGAGGCACTTCCAGGCAGGAACCAGGCCATGAGGTACCACTGGGGAGTCATCAAACAGGTATTGAAGGGACCTTTCTAAATTTTATACTGTCATTACTGTCGCACGTGTGTGTGTGTGTGTGTGTGTGTGTGTGTGTGTGTGTGTGTGTGTGTGTGTGTGTGTGTGTGTGTGTGTGTGTGTGGGTGTGCGTAATTACCTATTTGTGCTGCACGTCACGAGGGTATGACACACATGTGGGGCCCCATATCAGGTGTATATGTGTGGGAGTATCTTTATACGTGTGTGTGTGTGTGTGTGTGTGTGTGTGTGTGTGTGTGTGTAAGTGTTCGTCTGCGTCATTATTTGAGTGTCTGTTCATGTTTGAATAGTGTATGAAATTACCTATCTACGTATGCAGCAGTGGGAATACCTGTGGTCTCATCTCATGAATTCTCTAAACTTCTGTATATAATCTGTGTTTTAAAAATTTCATCACAAAACTCTCATTCAAGAAGAAAACTTTTTTCTTACAATTTTTCAGGACAAGAATCCAACCTGCTTAATCTGCATTTAATCTTCAATTATTTTAAAGTCAGGTGACCAAACCTGAGAGGCATCTTCTAATGTAGGTCTTATGCAAGTTGTGAACAGTTTATTATAAAAGATCGGAGTCCTTATCCTTGGACTCCATCGTAATTCTAACATTAAGACAGAAGACAGTCTGCTTCCTCAACGATCGTCCAGCTCCTTTCCCGTGGGCTCACAATCTTCTTTCCTGACGGATTATAGTCGTATGAAGTCATTATATATATATATATATATATATATATATATATATATATATATATATATATATATATATATATATATATATATATATATATATATATACATATATATACAGTCAGAGAGCTGAGTTTGCCTTGACCTGAACTTGACCTTATATACACCACAGGTAGACCCTCATGGTTGGCGGCTTTCCAATCTTGGCCTCCCTCCTTTTGCTGCCGTAGCCACCTACCCGCTAGCTGCTGCCTTTGCCAAACACACAAATCCTTGTCTATGGTTTGTAGTTTCAGTGGTTCTCCACTATCCAATCCCATCCTTTATGTAACACAACTCCTTGCCAATGCGGTAGGTGTTCATGTTCATCCACATGGAGCACCAAGGGGTTTGATGTTCTATGAGTTCTTGAATCATTTCTGTGTTCTGTCAAACTGCTTTTCCACCCAACGACTCGACTCACCAAAGTAAGACGATGAACAGCCATGATAAGGTATACGATACACAACACAGAGATCATTATCAACTTCCTTGTATATGCTTGTGATCAGTTCTCCCCATCTTTGTACAAGACACCCTGTCTCTATCCATTTCACCTTTCGTAAAGAGTCTGTCTATAAATTTCGTTAGAGTCAGGAACTGTGACGTAATCAACTTTTATTCTGTCATAACTGCCATTACCTTGATCTGTACATTTCTCTCGCAATATTCTATGATTCACATATCATTTCTCATGAATACTTCAGTTTCTTAAAAGCTTCATCTATATAATTCAATTCATTATTAATATATGCCTCACAACATAGACAAAGAACTTTCAGAAAAGAAACCAATTTATACTCCTGTCTGTTGTCTCTCATTGTGAGCTGAAAAATAGTGTTCAAAGTCACCCTTTTTGGGTGAGTTTTCTATACACTGAAACTTTCACTCCCCCGCCTGCTTTATGTAATCACTGCGTCTAGGAATGGCTATCTGTTATCTTTCTCTACCTCCAGTGTAAACTGTATCTCTAAGTTAATTTCAATGATATTTCTTAACTTGGTGTCAATGTGCGTTTCCTCTGGCATCACAACTATTGTGTAGTCAACACAGCCACGTAGTTCCTCTTCCCATTACTCTCATATATTTGTCTGTCTCTAACATTTCCATTGTAGAGGAAGGCCATCACATTGCTCATTGAACCACCCATGATTAACCTCCTGTAGTGCGTGTATTCATTACCATTGAAAACAAGTGCTTCGTGATTCACACTGAAGTAATATAAACCGGTTTTACATAATCAGTCTTACGTATTGGTGGGTCAACATCATTAATCGTTTCTACAGCTCTCCTAACAGCCTCTACCACCGCGTCAACGAGAGCATGAGTGAACACCGACCTTCACATCAAAGCTGGTTAGTTTCTCACCAGCAGAATCCAAGATGTTCAGCCTTTCACCAAGATCAAAAGAACATCTTGGATGGTTCCAGTAGTGCCTCACATTAGACCTTGATCAGGGCTCCAGTTGCCCCTGCCGTCTTAAGCCAGCCCCCCAAAAATGAAAACAATGCACAATGATATGCTAAGGACGTTCACCAAAGCCTATATATTTTCATGGTAAGTACATTCCTCCATGCAGAATGTACTACTTCGTGCTAAATATGCTATTTCATGTTAAGTGCACTGATTCATACCAAATGCACTTGCGTCATGGCAAGTGCCTTGCTTCATGTCAAATGCACTGCGTCATGGCAAGTGCATTGCTTCATGTCAAATGCACTGCGTCATGGCAAGTGCATTGCTCCATGTCAAATGCACTGCGTCATGTTAAGTGCATTCCTTCATGTTTAATGTATTGCCTCGTCATGAGATTGCATCGCATAATTTAAGGGTCTTTAAGCCCGTAATGCTTCCCAAAGTTTCCAATCACGGTAAAATGGTGTGAAGCAGAATTCGCTAGACTCTGAAAACGGTCTAAGAGCTGGAACTTAGCTCCAAGTTCAGCTAAGTTAGATGTCCTTAAGTTTCCAGTGCCGTCTAGATTTGAAATGATTGGCAAAGTTTTGATACATTTACACGTGCTAAGTAGATTTCACTCGAGAATTTACTAAGAGGTGAAAAAAAAAATCTTTGGTTAACAAGAAAGAAAAATAATATTAGCGAGGACTCTTTGAGGCCGGGGAAAGGTGACGCGTCGGTGTAGACAAAATTCTGAATCATTTGATCAGAAACAACACCTTGCAGCAGTCCTCCCCAACCATACCACTGTAGTAGAATCAGACATTCATATTTCATTCTCATTAATCTATATATCTATCTTATCTATCGAATAATTTACTCATCAATTATACGACACAATAAGAATGATTAATATCATCAATAATGAAATAAACTGCAAGGACCTGGATATGTGAGAGACTTGTGTGTGTATATGTGTGTGTATATATCCCCACCATGATATCAGGATCCCACTACAGGAGGATAAGAACACACTGTCTGGTGGCAGATGTTTGATTTGTATTTGAGTATATGGATAAGAAAATGGTCAGCAGAGCTGTTCACATTCTACGTTAAGCCAACACCAGAATTATGCTTCTCAGGTTTTGCCACCGTACCTTGAAGAAGCTCAGAGAACTGATAAAGAAGGTATGGAGGAGGATAACAAAGGTGGCACCAGAATCAAGAGATATGAGTTATAGAGACAAAGTAAAGGCCTTCAATCTGTTCACCCATGGATGAGAGAAGAATAAGTGGTGACCTGATCACAACCTTAAAGTTTATCAAACCAGTTTGATGAAGCAGACGAAGGACCATTCTTCGAAAGATGCAAAGATACAAAACCCAGTATCGATAATGCCAAATTAAGTAAGCCAACTTGTAAGAAAAGATATAAAGGAGTAATTTCGCAATACAGGAGCAACGGTAGATTGGAATGAACTGAGTAATATAATTGTGATTATGGACAGCATGCCAAAGATTAAGAAGTTACATGATAGTTAAGAAAGTTTAAGAGATGGGGGCCCACGGGTGTAGATGGGGGCCCACGGGTGTAGAACTCTATTCCCGTACAGTCCAAATAGTTAACTGCAATTAGGTAATTGCACACACACACACACACACACACACACACACACACACAACAGCCCAAATAACTGGGGTAGGTTGGCGGAGGCTACTGCCGTAAACTGTGTTTGTGATTGTAGTTAGGTAATCACACACAACTCGCAGTTTCGGGGGCTGCCACCTCTGCCAAACTGCTTCTACCACCTGAGTTGTTTTGTAACAAGGTCGCTCTTCTCCCTAGAGAGATACAGTAATGAACCATGTCAATCAACACCGCAGACTACTTTACGGGTTCTTGTCAGCCAAGACAGCGAGTGTTGTGTGAGGGTATTATTGACACACAGACCACAGGCCAGCTGGAGCAGATGCATTCACTACGAGTCGGGGAATTTACCTCACTGAGTCAGAACACTCTTGACCTTATTCTAACCCGGTGTGGCTGACGAGCACCTACTCCACCACCCACAGATATGCCAACTATCTGTCGCAATCCAGACACAGTAGCTCTCTGACCTTCACGGCACAGACGCCAGTTCCCGACTCCGTAATACACCCCTGTAGACTAGAATGTGGATTGTTTGGTCTTCCTAAACTGGTGTGCTAACCGTGAACACTGTCAGAACTAAATGGAGCGAGAGAAAAAAAAAACCTCAGCATCATCAGAGACACTTTATATATCACTAGATACCCAGAGAGACCATACCCAGCTGACATGCCCTGGATCCCATCCTGCGTGAAGGGACTCACGAGACCTGGTCCTCTACCACAATAACCCCTGCAAGACCCTGGCTAACATATAGCGGTCACAGACGTGCCAGTGTGCCCTCTGTAGCATGATCCACTGGATCGGATCTAACATCTTACTGATCGTGAATTGCTAAGTGTTTAGGTACTATAAATTGTGAAGTAAAAGAAAAAAGATACTCCTATGTGTGTGTTTGAAAAACTGCGCCGATTCTGATGAACGTGATTTTCTTTTTTCTTTTAGTGTCTAATCATTTCATCTTTTGTGGTAGAACTATTACCCTCTCTTTTTTAAGGATTCTTTTTGTCAAGTGCTTTGTCTGTATTCTAGTGCTAAACGTTTCACCTCCAATGAGGCGAGGTGCTCTTTCTTCAACGGGATTGTTGACAAATGGAATGATTTGCCAATTCTGAAGTGGTTGAAAGCAGCATTATATAGATACGTTTGAGGACAAACTTGATGAATATTTCGATTCAAGTCCATCATTTGTGCCTCGTTAGTCACAGTGACAAATTGCAGGTTATTCTCTTTGAATTATCTGTATGCCTTCTAACATTACCACACTAATCAGTAAGTCTCAGACATCCTCCACCATCACAAACAGCCTCGAAAGGACCCAATGGTCTCTTGCTGTTCAAATTCCTTTGCATTCCTTTGTATATCCGTTCGCCAGATACGTGCTCCAGAACTTTATTTCTGGACCAAAATGCAACGTCTGCAAGTGCCCATCATAAGCCATTGGTATGGGTTACTAAAAGAGTTGAAATGTTTGAACAAGTATAAACCCTCTTTTAGAGTCTTAACTTCATCATCTCTCTAATGATGACACAGGTCAATCTACCCACAATCAATATGCTACCCATCCACCAGAGGCTCCCAGACTGAAGGGCCACGCTGCATGAAGTTAAAGAATTCTGCAAACCGAGGGAGTTCTATCCTGTACAAGCTAAACCACCTAGGGAGCTCGATCCTATTCTGGCTCAACCCTCTCGTCCACCATCAATGCCTTTGTCCAGCGATCAGTTTGACACGCTAGCTGGAAAACTTCATATGTCTCCCCTGCACCGCAGTCAACAAACACAGAGTCTTTCAGTGAGTTACGACCCTTTGCTATCACCCGGAACCCCAGTTTACTGTGTGATGATTCTACGACTGAATGGGCTCACAGAAACATGACAAACTACAAGGACTTTCAAGGGTCTCGCAATATGAAGACCTTTGTCACTTGCTGCCTCATGATCTGTGTTGACTTTACCTACCACAAACTTGAGAAACGCAAGATGTCTGCAATTCTTTCCTTCCTGGACTTTAGTGTGGTTTTTGATCCAGTCAGACAGAACATATCGTCAACAAAGCCATCAGCCAAGAGCTACGAAGACATTGCAGACATCCCTAGCAATCGTCGTTAGGGTGTATGCTTCCAAAGTGGTCATCTTCACCTTTCATTTCATCATCTGTTCGTCCCTCAGTCCACATAGATAAGACCTTTGTACTTCCCATCAAAGATGGAAACCGCTGCTGGATGGAAGTGCGACGACGACGACTCCGTCATGATTTACGCTGACAACGACTGGCTACACTACGTCGCCCTCCTGAACACCCTGGACAGCCTCCGGAACTGGACCGCCGCCAACAACCTCGCCATCAACCAGCGTAAGACCGTGGACATGAATATCAACCTCTGTCTCACTGGCCTCCATCACCATATCCAGCCCGGGTAGCCCGCCCACGTTTCTCCGTTTCACTGTGGACGACATACTAAACTGGAAGTAACAAATCAGGTACCAGTGTTAGATCACCCAGACATTCTCTCAACATTCTAAGTCGACTCTGAAAACTTAAACAACCTCTGCCTGAGATCGAGAATATGTAGTTCGCATTTACTCCTCCGAAACTCCCTCACCTGTGCCTCCCTGGCATGATCCTCCTCATCAACTGCACTGCAGTGACCACCAGAGAAGGTGCAGGAAGAGGGTAAGCAAGATCACCCTCGTCCCTCTTACACCACTCACATTGCAAGAGGCGCTCAATGGCACTGAACGTCACGACTTTCTCCAACCAACACCTCGTCAGACATATCAGGAAGACGACACTACACCGCTCTTGCCACCGTTACCCACTACAACCTGTGAGATCCCTCGCCTCCTATGTGATAGCTCAGCTTTACAACCGAAGCGAACCCAATCGAGCTTGTACGGACCTCTACAAGAACAGAACCAGAGAAGGAGAAGGATAACGAATCGCTCAATTACAGATGACGATGAGGAGGTTAAGGGAAAATGGGGCTTCCCTAAACAACCCCAAAGGCTGACGCTGGCATGGCGTTAGCACGACTGTGTTGAGGGCGGTCGACATGCCGTACATCGACGTGAACTTCTCAATAGGTGGGTGAGGCGCAGGCATGGCCTCCACATGGCCTAAAGTTTGCCTGGCGGCGATGGTTAACACCTACGGGCTAACAACACGTTATTTCTCGTTACTTTGAGAACAACCTTTGGTTTAACAAACGATAGACCGCGGTCTTCATTTGCCGTCAAATTAGCCGTAGCTGGAAGAGAATTATCCTAAAGTTCACTACGATCTATTGATTCCTCTAGACCTTTACGCTTCAACAGGTCTACAAACCTTTATGGCTCAATACCTGAAGATATAAACTCAAGGCATGTCACAAAACCTATAGCGATCATTTACGTTAGAAGTATCAAGGTCATACCATCATTTCACTCTTGACCGAACAACTAACCAATAAATGAAGATAACAACAGAAGCAAATCCTTTGTTATTCCTTTGTGAAGGGGAAAATTCTGATGGTAGAAACGTACTACAAAAAAAAAATGAAATGAAATGTAAATCCATCCATCCATCCAACGACCAGCGAACATGAGACGTTAATGTGTATGCATATATTCACATGTATATATGTATGCATATCCCAATGTATTCACGTAGGCAAATACGTAGATCAGGACCAAAAAAGTACACAAGGGGCACAGACGGTTCACGTCAACAGGTAGTAGTATGAGAAGGACCTCACGAACTCTTGTCAACACTTCCCCATCGTTGTGTTTCTGTCTTTAATTTCTTTCTTGCCTTTTGTAGTCGGGAGCAGGCAGGGTCGGGTGGTCACTCCGAGGGGAGCTGGTCAGGCAACACAATGTGTGTGTGTGTGTGTGTGAAGTGAGGAGTGGGAGGAAGTATAGTGAGGGCGGTGAGGGGGATGGAGAGAGAGAGAGAGAGAGAGAGAGAGAGAGAGAGAGAGAGAGAGAGAGAGAGAGAGAGAATGTCAGGAGAGGGTTCCCCCTTGTGATGTGTCAAGGGCAGTGGGGGAGAAGCTGTAAAAAGTGTTGACAGGTACTGCGGCCGTTACAAAGGCGGGTATTTTTGATGCATACTAAGTAAGGAAGAGAGAAAAGGACAGACAGCGTGGTGGACCGACAGACAGAAGAAGGGAGGAGAGAGAGAGAGAGAGAGAGAGAGAGAGAGAGAGAGAGAGAGAGAGAGAGAGAGAGGAGGACTTATGGGTAATTACGACGACAATAAACCAAAATGCAGGGCCAGCGCGTAGTGCTCTGCAGAAAAAAAAAGAGTCATAATCTAGAGTTACGAAGAACGAGTTGTATGCGTTCCGTGTTGTCCAGTGCTAGTGTGAGATGGAGGGATTGCTGTGTTTGTGCACTGAGAACCAGCAGCCAACGTGAGTGTGCGTAAGAGAGAGAGAGAGAGAGAGAGAGAGAGAGAGAGAGAGAGAGAGAGAGAGAGAGAGAGAGAGAGAGAGAGAGAGAGAGAGAGAGAGAGAGAGAGAGAGACGCAGCCCCATCACGAGAGTAAAGAGAGCTCGTGGTGTAGCGGAGGGTAGCGTGTAAGAGAGAGTGTTGTGGAGGAGTGCCGTGGGCGTGGTGTAGGTGGCAGCCACCGCAGCGAGGGACGCACCCTACCAATCTCCCTCCCTCCCACACGCCTCCACCACCACCTCCTCCTCCTGACCTGGGCAGACATCACCTGAGTGCTCGTCTCCCACATGACCAGGATTCCTCGAACCACATCCTCGAATGAGCCTTACTCTTGAGTCTCCTTTTGCTTGTTATTCTTATTGAATTCTATATTTACTACAGCCTATGCCGAGGGCAAAATTCGTAATCTTTGATTCTTACTGAGCTCTTCCACAGAGAACACCTTCCCTCACGAACGTTGAGCATGGTCTCATTCTCGGTGAAGCCTCATACGTGAGCTTCATCCTCGCTGGATCGTCTTTTAAGGATATCTCATCCTTCCGTTGTCTTCTGTCAGTGAACCATTCACTTACTGACGACCTTATGACTAAATCCCATCTACATGGAATCTCCAATTAGACCCTCTGGCCCTTCGTAGAGCGTTCTAAAAGTAAAACTCACACTTACAGAGCCTACAGTACGTATTGTCCATTCTCTGGTGCTGTTCCGTTGGTGGACAGAGTGATTCAATCGAACCTTATCGTAAGTGAGTTTCATTCCAATACGAGGATTCGACAAATGAACTGGAGCCACCCCGAAGCCTCACCGTTAGTGAGACACTCGTATTCGAACCCCGTCGTCTCATCGTTTGTCCCTTGTGGTATAACCTTACACCCCCCCAGCTGGTCTTCGTAGATGAGACACCGAGCCACCGAACTCATTACCGAGCGCTACACGTCCAGCTGATCGTGTCACAGTTCCCTCCTACCATTTTTACGGTCTTCGCTATAGTTAGCAAGTATTGAAGATGGCTTTCGGCAAATAGTGAATTCTGTTGATGATCACAGTAAGGTTGCCAGCGGGTCTGGATAATGGGAAATAATCACCGGTGAAAAATGGTCAGTTAGTCTTTGTCGATAAAGTATGTTTAATCTGAGAAATAAAGATGCCCTAGGGTTGTAAGGAGCTGAAATAAGCTTAATCAAACAGGAAGCTTAGAATGATTAAGTCTACAAGAATCTTAGCCATATGGCTCAAGAGGAGATATGAGATTTTGTTGAGTAAGCTACGAAAATAGTACTGTTTGGAGACGAAAAAAAGTAGGTGAGTGATAAGGAAAAGAAAAGATAACATCGAAAGATTTACGAAGAAGAAGAAGCAGCAGACTAAAAAAAAAAAGAGACAGATTGCACGTAAATGTGGAAAAGAAAAAAAGAGCGTTGATCTAAGAGACAGGACAGAGATAATGGTTACACTGAGAAACGTAAGAAATGTAGATGGTTGGGAAGAGAGACTTGGAGACAGGAGAAGGTTTCTAAGAGTGAGTGCAAGTTTCAGCACAAGAGGAGACGTTGTAGCTTTACTGACAGAGAATAAGAAAGGAGAAAAGATGCCAGACACCAAATGACTGACCGCGAGAGAATGAGTGGTAGAGGTAGGATACAACTGTAAAGAAAAAGTGAATAAAAGGCAGGGATAGAGAAAAGGCGAAAACTCGTGGTTGAAAAGGAGAAACGAACAAGAGTTTGTGGATACCTGTTTGGCCTCAATACATCTCGTGAGAGAGAGAGAGAGAGAGAGAGAGAGAGAGAGAGAGAGAGAGAGAGAGAGAGAGAGAGAGAGAGAGAGAGAGAGAGAGAGAGAGAGAGAGAGGCTGGCTACGGGGGAATGTTCTGAGGCAGGGAAGGCCACGGCTGCACAGAGGATGTGGGGGAAAAGTCGATGGAAATGGGGTGAATGAGGGGCACAAGAGGCGAGTGTGGTGGTGATGGTGGTGAGGCAGGAGTGAGTGTGGAGTGACGGGTGGTGAGTAAAGGGGTAGGGGGCGGGGGTGAAGTGAGTAACCCAACGAGTGGGAGGTGAAGCTGGTGCGTGACGCAGGGTGAAAGCGGCCGAGACGAGGGGTGAGTGGGACGTGATAGTGATGTTAGTGAAGGGTGATGGGAGTAAGGAGTCATGACGGTGGTGTGTTGATATTCCCCTCGTTGCTAATTAATTCTCAGCTGTTCCCCCCTCACACCATTCCTCCAGCCTCCACTCTTAGGCACTCTCCCCTGACTGTTACTGTTCCACCATTTCAGCTCATCGGTGACTCTCATTTCCTGATGGCAGATGATGCTGGTGAGGCAAGAGGCGAGTAAGGGGGTGCCCAGTGGCGATACACTGATGACAAGTGGTGTGGGAAGGTTGAATGAGAGGTGGTTGTCGTGAGTCAATGGGGGGATAAAGGGGTGATGATAGAGATAAAGGAATGGGTAGAAAAAATGTTGAATGCTTAGTGTCGAGTGTGTGTGTGTGTGTGTGTGTGTGTGTGTGTGTGTGTGTGTGTGTGTGTGTGTGTGTGTGTGTGTGTGTGTGTGTGCTGGCCAGCATGGTAGATATGCCCTATATGTGTTCCCATACCAACATACACACTCACCAAAACAAATCTAGTCTTCGATAACATTCCCTTCGTTACTAAGTACTTCTCAGCATGTTCCCCTCTCACCGTTCATTCAGCCTCCGCTCTTAGACATTCTCCCCCTACTGTACCTGCTTCCATTTCATCTCATCAAGTCACTCCCATTTCCTTCTCAGCCATTCTCACACTCAGCAGATCTTGTCTCCGCTACTGGTCACCCATTCTCGTCTTTCTCATCTCTTCCCTCAGCCAGGCCCGTCTCAGACACCTCACTGGTAACGGGTACGCACTGGTTGTCGTGTGTGGGTGTGTTATCATACAGGAAGACTCCTGATATCTGGAAATGATGATGACGATAGTGATGGTGGAGGTGGGTGGGAGCGAGTGAAGATGCATGTAGCGATGATCTACCAGGATGGCAATGTTGAAGATGGCGATGAATGCCATGATGGTGATGACAGTGTTGGTGATGACTCGATGACGAAAGCCATACTGGATCATTATAACCTTGATGTGATAAAGATGAATGAGGTCATCACATGGAAAATGAGGAAGAGAAGGAAGACAAGACTAGAAGGTTAAGAGCGAGGAAGTGCGTGTACGTTAATAGATCAGACAGATAATGAAAATAAGGATAAGTGAATAAGGCACTACTTGATATTGAAAACTTACACCGGCAAAATTGTTAAGAAATAGAAATTATTCGCAAAAAAGAGAGAAAATACCCAAAACAATTCATTTAGTTATTCCTTAGTTCCCACGAATTCTTTGGATGATCACCACCATCGCCAGGCTACAGGAAGGATCCAACCTAAACCCCGAGTAGACTCAGGACGCTGCCATAGCTTCTCATGTATTTATCGCGGCAGGTGCAACTGCTGGGCCTTAATTACTACTTCTAGTATGCTATTCTTGCCTGCCAAGCCGGTCCTCTTTACCGGGTTTGTTTGCTTTGCTGGCTGTAATGACTACCTCGCTGGCGCTAATCTCCTCAGCTTGTGCCTTAAAGCCCCCCCCCCACACACGCCCGTCCTGAGTCTCTTACAATTTTGCTCTTCATAACTCTGCACCTATTAGGAACCTCCTACGTCATGTATGAAATAGGTTGGAGTTATTATAACTGTCTTCGTCTGGGTATTTTCTGTATTGTTGTATTATTATAATACTTTGCTTGATATCTATATGAAGTAAACTTTGTATGTGATATCAGAATGTTGCATCAATATTCTCTACTGGTCGTCTGACTCAAGATGTGATCTTAGATATTGAGTTAATATTCTATTGACTCAGGGTGATAATCGAAGAGGCGTTACCACTATTCATGTCCCTTACAAGAGGAAGGAAGATGTACCAATTTTCTCGTGGCTCATAATGTGATCGCAGATGTTGTGCCAATATTCTTGTCCCTCACAATGTGATGGATGATGTTGTGTCAATATTCTAATGATGTGATTGAAGATGTGCCAATATCCTCGCTCCTTAAGCCATGATGTACAATGTTGTTCCTATTTTGCCGACATAACTCTGTCATTATCAGGTCGCTATAATAGTTCTTATGTCATCTATAATTCTTACAAATCAACAGGCTTTTACTCAGCAGGTCCTCACACCACTTTCAATATCGATACAAACACAAAGGAATCGAAACAGCAACAGACCATTGGATCCTCTCAAGGATGTTTGCGATTGAGGAAAATATGTCGTCTATATATTCTTACAAATCAAAAGGCTTTTATTCAGCAGGTCCTCACACCACTTTCAATATCGATACAAACACAAAGGAATCCAAACAGCAACAGACCATTGGATCCTCTCAAGGATGTTTGCGATTGAGGAAAATATCAGGAACAGATTAGTGAGGTAAAAGTTTGAAGGTATATAGATGATTCAAAGAGAATAACCTACAAATTATCAATGTGACTAAAGAGGCGCAAGTAACGTAAGTCGGAGCGAAATATCTATAAAGTCTCTTCTTAAACGTATCTGTAGCACTGCTTACAACCACTAATTGGTAAATCGTTCCATATGTTAATAACACCGCTAAAAAAAAAGAAAGTACTTCGCCTCATTCGAGGAGAAACGTTTGCCCACGAGTTTGTATCCATTACAACGAGTGAAATCAGACGAATCAAGTCTTAAGTAACTTGATATGATCAAGTATATCAAAGCCTTCGATAATTTTGAATACTTAACGTTAGATCATCTCTTTACCTTCTCTTGTCTACAATAAATAGATCTAAGAAGTTTAGTTAATCTGCTCTACGATAATGTGTTTCTTAGCCCAGGAATCATCTTGATAGCTCGACGTTACATTCTCTCTCTCTCTCTCTCTCTCTCTCTCTCTCTCTCTCTCTCTCTCTCTCTCTCTCTCTCTCTCTCTCTCTCTCAATTTAGATAGGGTGACCAACGATGAACACAATATTCAAAATCAGGACGGATCAATGAATTGTAAAGAGCAAGGATGATTTCCCTGGACTTACATTCGAAGGCACTACCTATGAATCCAAGAATTTTGTTCATTTTTTCCACTGCTTCTGTGCACTGCTTACTTGGTTGTAGGTCAACAGTGATTATCACACGCAAGTCTGTTTCCTCATTTACCTTTTGCAGTTCAACAGACTTCATCCAGTAGCTTCCCTTTTCGTTTTTGTTACCGACATGTAAAACTTTTCACTTATTAATGTTAAAATCCATTTTCCACCTATTTCCCCGGTCCATCACTTTGTCTACATCAGCTCGTAGCTGCAGACGTTTGAGTTTATTGGTAGATTTATTTCCCAGTATTGGATCATCAGCGAATTCTGATATCTTGCACTGCAGGCCATTATCAATATCACTGACATATATGGGAAAGAGAAGTGGTCCAATGACATCCTTGTGGCACTCCACTAGTTACGTCTTACCATTCTGAGGACGGACCATTCATCACAATGCTAAGTTTTAGGCCAGTTCATTAGATTTCCTGTCTACCGAAGTACAACCTCATGAATGCCATGTGACTTTATGTTTTGCTGGTAAACTTTGATGCGGAACCTTAACGAAAACTTTTTTGAAAATCTAGAGAGATGATATCAGATGCTTTACTTTCGTCATACATGTTGATTATATCATAAAACAAATCAAGCAGATTGGTCAGACATGAGCGATATCGTCGAAAACCATGTTGAGAATCGTTTATTAAGTAGTGGTTTTCTAAATGGAACGTTCACAATTCTCTCTCGATCGATGGTTTCTATAAGTTTCCCAACTACGGACGATAGGACGATGATTCCCGGGCAACGACTTATTACCTTCTTGAAGATCGGTGTTACGCTGGCAGACTTCCATTCCTGTGGAAGTTTTCCCGAAGCAAGGGACTTATTGAAAAGGGCAGACAAGGTCTTCACTACCTCATCTTTCACCTCGTTCATTGTCCTCGGCTAAGACGTATCAGAACCTGCGTTTCACCTATTTCCATTCCGTTTATGGCTAAAAGAATGTTTTCAGCTCTTATGTCAATGTCTTGCAAAAACGTCCTCCTCCCTTATCATTGAAATGGGATTCGGAACACGGGTTGTGTCTTCGATCGTAAATATAAAATGTATAGAAATGATCTGATATTTCTGCCATGGCTTCGTTGTCTTGAGCCAAGTCACCGTTTGCCTTACTCAATGGACTAGTTGACTTATTTTCTCCTCTGTCATTGTCCTCGAATCACACTTATCAGGGCCTGCCACTTTATCTACTTTCATCCCTTTTATATCAATCTGTTGAAGAACGTTTTCTTTGATCAATGAAACTGGATTCGGGACGATCGAAGACTTGTGTCTTCGATCGTCAGTGCAGATGCAAAAGATTCGTGATTTTTGCCATGTCTTCGTTGTTTTCGACATGTTTCATCATCAGGTCGACGCACGCATTTCTTTTACTGGGTCGCCTTTTTTCTTTTACTCTTACTCAAAATGCGGGTTTATTAGGTCGACGCACGTTTTTATACAAGGTCGACAAAGCTCGTTTCTAACGTCAAAATAATCTTGTATCTACCAAAGTCGACATACCATTTCAATCAATACGTCGATATATATCATTTCCTGGATCAGATAATCAATACGAACTTTCTCCACTATTATACAATTTCTATCATCTTTACTAAAATACCAAATTACTGAATTACTTACAAAAAGATTTCCATATTGTTAAAGAGGCCAACATAACATTTCTTTACTCGCTTAATTTTCCATAAGGTTCCCAGCCCATGATGGTCTCGTTTATCTAAAGTGGCTCCTCTCTTATCCAACAAGAGAAAAAAAAATATAACGAATGTAGGTCAGCGTAGACCCAGCTGGAGGAGGATCTACCTTCCCCTTCCCCACTCTTAGGCCTATCACATTCATTTCCCGGGGCCGTCCCGTCATCAGCCCCTCCTACCCGCTAGCTGGGGTCATGATATTGTCTTACAGCAAGACAGACTCTGGTGATCTACGAGTTTGGTTATGGAGTTCTGTAAGGATCCTCATCTCACTATCACTCCATAACTGACTCTTAAGAACTTGGTGGTTAAGCTTTGAAAAATCCTTGTCTTCCCGTCACTCTGCCAGAAGCTTAAAGCTTTAAAGTCTTTCCAGTCCCTTGGACTTCGTCCCAAAGATCTCACCATCAGTCTCTTATAAGAAAAATAAACGCATGATCCTAAGGCTCTGAGGGGGGAGGAAAACAAAAGAACATCTCATCCTATCAAATCTGACGAAGGATCAGAGAGCCTCGTCCGTCCTAAAGCTCTGAATGATCCTCCTCTCACCATCAGCTGGTCAAAGGCTCTCAGTGAGACCTTGGTAACAGACGTCTGAACAACGAGAGATCTCCGTTAACGAAGGATCTAAGAGCTTCCTCCTCTTGAAGTGACGAACTTCTTTACCCTCAAGCATTCCTCCCTCACAAGTACTTAAAGAAGTTTGAGACCGAACAATGAAACAATACCCAGAAGATCCAGAACGAATAGAGAGATGAGTCATACCACAGTGTGTCTTGACAAACTTGTGAACCAGTGAAATACTGAGGAGTTCATGAGAGAGCTCATGTGCTTGCCACACCTGGGCTCCCAAACGTTTGCCTTGCAATAACCCGAAGATTCACAAGTTGGTCAAGACATACACTCTCATGTCGAGTCATATCCCTCCCTGTTCGGCCGGGTTCTGAGGGTAATACTTCAATGTTCGTCTGTAGACATTTACTAGAACTGATGAGTTATTGGCCCTTTGGAGTGGTTCTCCGCTGCGATTCACGGCTGGACATGGAAAGGGAAAGGATGGATGAAGAGGAAAATCTGCCTAATTCTGTCGGAATTCTCAGATGTCTTTTATTTGGCTCTTTATTTTCTTCCTACATTCTAAAAACAACATATATATATATATATATATATATATATATATATATATATATATATATATATATATATATATATATATATATATATATATATATATTATCCCTGGGGATAGGGGATTAAGAATACTTCCCACGTATTCCCTGCGTGTCGTAGAAGGCGACTAAAAGGGGAGGGAGCGGGGGGCTGGAAATCATCCCCTCTCAATTTTTTTTAATTTTCCAAAAGAAGGAACAGAGAAGGGGGCCAGGTGAGGATATTCCCTCAGTGGCCCAGTTCTCTGTTCTTAACGCTACCTCGCTAACGCGGGAAATGGCGAATAGTTTGAAAAAAAAAAAAAAAAAAAAAAATATATATATATATATATATATATATATATATATATATATATATATATATATATGAGGGACATGGAGTTATGGTTGACCAGAGAAGTTAAGGTAAGTGGTCAATTTCCAATCTCTTTACCTTCCCATGGACCTCATGGCCACAACTGCACAACGTACAGGCTTTTTTCAGTTTCATCAACGTCCAGCAGACATCTAGATCAACTCCCATTTGATTCGTACGTATCTTCATTCAGGTTCACAGTACTAGTATCTCTGATAAGAAAGGAGTCTACAAACAGCCTTATTGTAACTGACACGAAAGGCTAAAGAGGTTTTGATTCTCCTCAATTCATTGAGTGTAAACAATATTCAACACGTTTGGAAACAGCATTTGATGCCGAGGTTTCTGTATCACATCCTACATCTCCTTAATAGTTTGGTCAATACACACCACATCACAGTCTTTACGTGGAAATGAATAAACATTATTTTGTAATTTCTCTTTTTTCCCTCAGGTCACGAACTGTTTTTACCTATGGTGTTTTTCATACTTGACTACACCTTCGATATCACATTGTGATAATGTGAGACTATACAGCTGTTCGATGTATCTGCTGTTCGATGTATCTTCCTCGACATCATCATGATAAGACCTTTATATATACATACACAATTTCAGCAGCAAAATCATTCTATCTCTACCTTATCATATGGAATCTACACCCCATACTAGCATCTGGAAATCCCTTAAAAGCAATCAGGTATTCGTATATGAAGACATCAAACGTAATCCTTTGATCGAAGCAGCCACCGACCTAGTCATCATCATAATTACCCAAGGACCCCTTGGTAAGAAGGAGTCATAGTGTTAACCAAGTCCACTTTTCAAAAGCTCCTGCAGCCCAGGGTTGCGCTACTTCCAGCAGCAGGGGAAATGCAACTCGCTAAAAACTCTTCACTTGAAGTGGAACCTCATAAACACACACACACACACACACACACACACACACACACACACACACACACACACACACACATATATATATATATATATATATATATATATATATAATCAATAGATAGATCAACAGATAAGTACATGAACACCCCGTACAAAGCAGGAGGTGTAATAGTTGTAAGGGATGTTGAGCAGCATCACTATTGATCAGGATGTGAACGGGAGAGCAGGGAGGGCACGACACACCTGCCCCGCCCCGCCCCGCCCTGCCCCGCCCCGCCCCGCCCAGACCCCTCCTCTTTAACAGACACATGGCAGAGGGAGGTGCTAGAAAAGCCTCTTTGTTGAAAATCCCCAGTCGCATCTCTCCCTCCCTCTGTAGCGGCGGTGGTAATGGGTGTGTGCTAGCGGCTGGGTGTGGCCATCAGTGGCACGGTGAGGCCAGGGGTGGGCACGAAGTGGCCAGGAATGAGGGGAAGGTGGGATGACCTCGGGTAGGCAAGGTCTGGGCAGGATTGGGCTTAGAGTGGCCAAGGGTGGACATGGTATGGCCACGAGTGGGCATGGGATGGCCAGGAAGAGACATAGTGTGGCAAGGTTGTGGGTTGTGGGGGGGGGGTCTTGTGTGGGGCAGAAGGTGAAGCTTAAACAGGGAGGTGTTACCCTGGTAGTGAACAGAATGTGGCCATATATGTGGGCAGATACTGGCTATAGGGGAGGAGAAGGTCTGGCCACGGGAAAAGGACGAGAGTGGCTCTCCTGACTGTGTGTGGGCAAGCTATGGTCATAAATGTGGCCCGGGTGTAGCTATCAAAGTTAGCAGGTGTGACAGTGGGACTAAACAGGATTTAGGTCCGAAAGTTTGAGGAAGAATGTGGCTATAGGAAGGAGATAAAGGATATAGAAGGAGATATATAAGATATAGTCACTTTGAAAGTACAGTAGCTCAGGCGTGGCCAGGAGAGTGAGTGAGGAAGGTGTGGCCAAGAGAGACAGTGGTCAGGTTCAGGTCCACAACAACTGGTCACCTCCTTCACCGAGGCCAGCTCGCATTGGTGCAAGCAGGTCGTCAATTGAGAGAACTCGAGACACCGAGATCTTCATATTTGATATCATGACCAAATGATGACATACGACAGCACACCTGTCACACCCTGTATCACAAGCAGGGTCACCAGCACACACTTGAATCATTCCCTAAGGCGAAACGTGAGGATCTATTTGCCACGGGACTATTCCGTAGTGGACGATATGCTATTGGGCAGTTTCGCCACCAAACAGTTTGCCGCTGGACAGAACACCATCGGACTTTTGGCCATCATCCGGACAGTCTATCATCGTAACATCGTCTGTTTCATACGTTAGTTACTCGTTGTACGGTCATGGGATCGTGCGCTTTAAGTAGGGGGCGTGGGATGGGAGAAGGGAGGGAGGGAATGGACGGGGGTGAGACAGCTCCTCCCGGGCTATGTTGGGATCGACCCGGGCTGGGCTAGCATAGGTTATGCTTGGGGTAGGTCAGACATCCAGGGAAACAGGGAGGGAAATACTCTCTCTCTCTCTCTCTCTCTCTCTCTCTCTCTCTCTCTCTCTCTCTCTCTCTCTCTCTCTCTGAACCATCATGGGCACCGTTGTTGTAGAGTAGATCGTACGCTGGTTAGCGAGGGATGATGATTTCTGCATGATGAGGGGAGGCGGGCGGGTGAGGACACACTCGTCTCCAGCGAGTAACGAAGTCGTCGTCGGTTGTCATGTCAAGGTGGTGTTGGCGGACTGCCTGGTGGCAAGCTCCAGGGATGGCGATTTGTCTCAGTAAGAGGCGGAATGTCCGGTGATGGCCAGCGTGAAGGTAATAATCACTCCGGTGATAAACGGTTTAGTGACAAGCGCTTTCTCTCTCTCTCTCTCTCTCTCTCTCTCTCTCTCTCTCTCTCTCTCTCTCTCTCTCTCTCTCTCTCTCTCTGGGATCTCGCGTCCTCGTTCGACCCTGCCTTCCACGACCGTAACGAAACTGACTAGCGCAGCTGTCTGCCTTGGTCCCTCACTCCTCACCTCCCTCCCCTCGGTTGCCGGTGCTGTATACCCTTCCTCTGCCCCACCGCGAATACTCGGGTGTGTGTGTAGCTCAGTCCATCCACCCGCCAACCTGTCCGTATGAACTAAATCTCTCTCTGCTCGCTACTCCACAGCTCCTCACTGACACCCCGTCTGACTCCGTGTATACAATAACCGCCTCCCTCCCTCCCCAACCGTAACCCATATTCCTCCCCACTTCTTGCCGGTGGGAGAACTCCTTACGTGTGTACATACGTTATGCCCCCCGCTAACACCCTACAGCCTCTTCACTGCAGGACGTGCACACATCGTCGCCTGTCCTCCGCGTATTACTGGCCTTGTCTTTCGAACGTCGGGTGTGAAGGCCCGATTGTGGGCAGAACAAAGGATGTCGAGCATCGCCCGGCGACCGCGTCTGAACGTCACTATATGTCGATGTTATCGTGCGCGTCTTCCCTTACGAACTGAACGAAGTCATTGTGTATGTGTGTGTGTGTGTGTGTGTGTGTGTGTGTGTGTGTGTGTGTGTGTGAGTGTGTGTGTGTTTTTGCCGTGCGTGTGTGTGTGTTTATGTAATTGATTACCCAATTGTGCCGTACGGTCGTGTGTGTGTGTGTGTGTGTGTGTGTGTGTGTGTGTGTGTGTGTGTGTGTGTGTGTGTATGTGTGTGTGTGTGTGTGTGTGTGTGTGTTTATGTAATTGATTACCCAATTGTGCCGTACGGTCGTGTGTGTATGTGTGTGTGTGTGTGTGTGTGTGTGTGTGTGTGTGTGTGTGTGTGTGTGTGTGTGTGTGTGTGTGTGTTGGTGACAGTAAGAGAAGACTGAGCTACTGAGCTCGGATCATGTCGAAGGTTGACACCCGAATAAACTCATTCCATCAATAATGACAGGTGACTGACTGGTGTGACACACTTCAGTACGCCACATGAAGCTGAGCTGCCCTGAGGTACTCATTATATTAATGTACCCCCCACACGCCACAGCGCCCCAGGACGGCATGACACAAATGATCAATATACGCCTGTCAAAATGACGCAGGTGTTTAATTCTCAGGGCGGGCAGGGGCGGTGCCCAGAAAGGGTACATGCTTACTGTGCTCCTGGAGAGCACGCCACCTCCCAGAGGACGTTTAACCCCTGATGGATGGCTACTTAAGTAGAGGGAAGAACAGAGGGACGGTGAGGAGACACGTCAGCTTCTAGGGATTATTGTACCTCATGAGAGAGGCTTAATGAGGAGCACCACAGTGTTCGTCCGCGAGTGACGCGAGATTACACCAATTACCATCTTTCCCAGCTGAAAAAAAAAAAAGAGATCCGCTGCTTGTCATAAGCTCTTGGAATTCTTGTGGTTTCGCTGGCCAGTAGAAGTAGACCTTCTACTCTCTTGTTGTACCATTCGTGATTTAAAATCCTTGTCAATTCTCGTCTCAGCCATTGCCTATGGTGCTTGGCTTACTCTTACTCACTCACTTGTACCAAGTGCCTTCCTCTGCTAATTCCTCTCCCATGTTATTCATACTTTGGTAGGAATATTCTTCTTGCGCATGGTTTATCTTCACGTTTTCATCCTACTTGCTTTCCCTCTTAATCTATCCAACGCCTCCTTAGTGCTATCCTCTTACAGAAACACCCTTGTGAGTCTCTTATCATCACCCAGCCTAAATGCCACACTAAGACCTCTTCACTGATACCCCCATGTTTTGAATGTCACTTTCTGTTGGTTTCCTACGACTCCTCTGCAGTACATCCCCGTCCTCCTCGTCTCTTCCGTACCTTCAGTCTTCTTCATTTCTCACGTTTCCAGCGACTCCAAGATCAGTCTTTCCTCCTCTTGAGTTTCGTCCCTCCATGATTCAATATGCTCTCTTTGTGCGCCGCCAAAAAAACACACAGAATTAACCTGTTTCTTTCCAGGTTGTCTTTCAATATTCCGGCTAAGCTATACCATTCCATGTGAGGAAAACCATTTCCATCTCCTTTGACTGTGGAGTCCAACCTAACCTTACAGGTCCACCTTTATCTTGAGACTCCCCTTGACTGTCTTCAGTGACTTTAATGTCACAAATGTCACCGACTTTGCTGTTCTTGCTAAACGTTGTGATGTTCGATGTGTCATTACTAGTGGCGTATTACGGGGAATGAGTTTTAAGCTCTTGTTTCCCCGTCTCTTATTAACCTTGTTTATGAATGTATTATGTGTTTACTTCAATATGTGTATGCAACACTCCCATGAGGAACATGAACACCTGGGTTGGGTGTGGGTCGACTGCCACACCCGTGATTCAAACCCATGCGGATCCGATCCCCGAGCTAGCCCGTACTGACTCATGGTCAGTAACGTTAACCACTGAGTGTGTGTGTGTGTGTGTGTGTGTGTGTGTGTGTGTGTGTGTGTGTGTGTGTGTGTGTGTGTGCCTACAACAACAAACACAGCATGATTTCCCCTGGTTCTCAGCTGATGTGACCCTTCCACTCCAGGCTGGTAAAACCCCCAACCCTTCCCTCCCTCCCTTCCTCCCTCACTCCAGCCTCTCTATCCCTCCAGGCTCCCTCCAGTCTTCTCAGCACACCACCACGTCAGGTGAGTGTTGACAGAACTCCCTGTTGATACCACTCGCCAGCGGACCAGAAACAAACCTCCAATATAAAGTATGAGAGTCAATATGCGTATCAGAGAACGTCCCAGCGTTATCTTACGCATTACTTATTTCTTAACGTCCTTATGAAGGTCCTAAGGAGCTCTGATAAGAAGGAAATACTAATATTAAACTAAGTCCTTCAGTATACAACAAAGGAGGAAATACATAGCAAAATAACTTTGTCAATCATGAGAA